>NW_025746017.1:70000-97500 GCF_021184085.1 Oncorhynchus gorbuscha | reverse complement strand
GTCTGTCTGTCTGTCTGTCTGTCTGTCTGTCTGTCTCTCTCTCTCTCTCTCTCTCTCTCTCTCTCTCTCTCTCTCTCTCTCTCTCTCTCTCTCTCTCTCTCTCTCTCTCTCTCTCTCTCTCTCTTTGTAAGCCTTTGTTATTTCTTGTTTTGTTGGCGACATTCAAAATAAAAGGAAAATGTACGCTCACCACGCTGCACCTTGGTCTCATTCCGACGACGGCCGTGACAGAACTTCCCACCACAAACGGACCAAGCAGCGTGGTGAGGAGGAGCAGTGTGTTCAGGAGGACTGGACATGGGAAGACATCGTGGACGGTGAAGGATCCTGGACATGGGAGGATATCCTGGAAGGCAAAGGATCCTGGACATGGGAGGACATCCTGGACGGCGAAGGATCCTGGACATGGGAGGAGATCCTGGACGGCGAAGGATCCTGGACATGGGAGGACATCCTGGACGGCGAAGGATCCTGGACATGGGAGGACATCCTGGGCGGCGAAGATCCTGGCCGGAAGGGATGGCCTTCCATGGGAACAGGTGGAAGCAGCTAGGAAGGCGGAGGCAGCAGGTAAAGGGGCCCAGCGTTACGAGGGAACACGGCTAGCACGGAAGCCCGAGAGGCAGCTCCCCCCAGATTGGCTGAGTCAGGTTGTAGACTTGAGCCAACTCCCTGTGCTTATCGTGGGGAGGAGTGTGTTACTGGTCGGGCACCGTGTTATGCGGTGGATCGCACGGTATCTCCAGTGCGCGTTCACAGCCCGGTGCGCTACATCCCAGCTCCCCACATCTGCCGGGCTAGGGTGAGCATCCAGCCAGGACGGATGGCGCCGGCTCAGCGCGCCTGGTCTCCTGCGCCGGCTCAGCGCGCCTGGTCTCCAGCGCCGGCTCTGCACACTGTGTCTCCGGTGCGTCTGCACAGCCCAGTGCGTCCTGTGCCAGCGCCCCGCATTTTCCGAGCGAAGATAACCACCAGGACAGGATGTGCCGGCTCTGCGCTCGAGACCTCCAGTGCGCCTCCAAGGCCCAGTGTATCCGGTGCCTGCTCCCAGAACCAGGCCTCCTGTATGTCTCCCCAGCCTGGTGAGTCCTGTGCCTGCTCCCAGAACCAGGCCTCCTGTATGTCTCCCCAGCCTGGTGAGTCCTGTGCCTGCTCCCAGAACCAGGCCTCCAGTATGTCTGCCCAGCCTGGTGAGTCCTGTGCCTGCTCCCAGAACCAGGCCTCCTGTATGTCTCCCCAGCCTGGTGAGTCCTGTGCCTGCTCCCAGAACCAGGCCTCCAGTATGTCTGCCCAGCCTGGTGAGTCCTGTGCCTGCTCCCAGAACCAGGCCTCCTGTATGTCTCCCCAGCCTGGTGAGTCCTGTGCCTGCTCCCAGAACCAGGCCTCCTGTATGTCTCCCCAGCCTGGTGAGTCCTGTGCCTGCTCCCAGAACCAGGCCTCCAGTATGTCTCCCCAGCCTGGTGAGTCCTGTGCCTGCTCCCAGAACCAGGTCTCCTGTATGTATCCCCAGCCTGGTGAGCCCTGTGCCAGCTCCCAGAACCAGGCCTCCAGTATGTATCCCCAGCCTGGTGAGTCCTGTGCCTGCTCACAGAACCTGGCCTCCTGTATGTATACCCAGCCTGGTAAGTCCTGTGCCTGCTCCCAGAACCAGGCCTCCTGTATGTATCCCCAGCCTAGTGAGTCCTGTGCCAGCTCAACATACCAGACTGCCCATACGTCTCCTCACTTCAGTGATGATCCATGGCCAGAAACCTCCAGTGATGATCCATGGCACGAAGCCTCCAGTGATGATCCCATGGCATGGAGCCTCCAGCTACGGCCTCTATAGCCAGACTGTCCTCTCTGGGCAGCCAGGTTTGTCTGTGACGACCGGTCTCTATAGCCAGACTGTCCTGTCTGTGCAGCCAGGTTTGTCTGTGACGACTGGTCTCTATTGCCAGACTGTCCTCTCTGGGCAGCCAGGTTTGTCTGTGACGACCGGTCTCTATAGCCAGACTGTCCTCTCTGGGCAGCCAGGTTTGTCTGTGACGACTGGTCTCTATAGCCAGACTGTCCTCTCTGGGCAGCCAGGTTTGTCTGTGACGACCGGTCTATATAGCCAGACTCTCCTCTCTGGGCAGCCAGGTTTGTCTGTGACGACCGGTCTCTATAGCCAGACTGTCCTCTCTGGGCAGCCAGGTTTGTCTGTGACGACTGGTCTCTATAGCCAGACTGTCCTCTCTGGGCAGCCAGACTGTCCTCTCTGGGCAGCCAGGTTTGCCTGTGATGACCGGTCTCTATAGCCAGACTGTCCTCTCTGGGCAGCCAGGTTTGTCTGTGACGACCGGTCTCTATAGCCAGACTGTGCTCACTGAGTCTGTACCTAGTCAGTATTTTCTATCAGTCACAGTGGTCAGATAGTCTGCCACCATGTACTGTCGGTTTAGAGCCAAATAGCATTGAAGTTTACTTGATTTTTTGTGGTGTCTTTCCAATAGATGATATATTTATGTTTTTGCTTTGTGATGATTTGGTTGGGCCAGATTTTCTGAGTGATGTCCTGAGGCTCTATGGGGTTAGTGAACTGAGCCTCAGAACCAGCTGGCTGACTGCTGTCCTGAGGCTCTATGGGGTTAGTGAACTGAGCCTCAGAACCAGCTGGCTGACTGCTGTCCTGAGGCTCTATGGGGTTGGTTTGGGTTAGTGAACTGAGCCTCAGAACCAGCTGGCTGACTGCTGTCCTGAGGCTCTATGGGGTTGGTTTGGGTTAGTGAACTGAGCCTCAGAACCAGCTGGCTGAGTGCTGTCCTGAGGCTCTATGGGGTTGGTTTGGGTTAGTGAACTGAGCCTCAGAACCAGCTGGCTGACTGCTGTCCTGAGGCTCTATGGGGTTGGTTTGGGTTAGTGAACTGAGCCTCAGAACCAGCTGGCTGAGTGCTGTCCTGAAGCTCTATGGGGTTGGTTTGGGTTAGTGAACTGAGCCTCAGAACCAGCTGGCTGACTGCTGTCCTGAGGCTCCATGGGGTTGGTTTGGGTTAGTGAACTGAGCCTCAGAACCAGCTGGCTGACTGCTGTCCTGAGGCTCTATGGGGTTGGTTTGAGTTAGTGAACTGAGCCTCAGAACCAGCTGGCTGAGGGGACTCTTCTCTTGTTTCATCTCTTGACACTGTAGAGCTGTGTGATGGAATGTTTTGTGGTCACATGTTTTAGGTGGTTGTATTTGAATGAGGAGGGGGTCTTGGCCCAGTTCTGCTCTGCATCAGTTATTTGGAGTTCTTCTTTGCACTTCCAGGACCGTCTTGCAAAACACTTCATTCAGTATTTCAACTGTATGTTGGTCCCATTTCATACCTTCCTCGTTAAAGAGCGGACCCCACACTTCACTGCCATACAGTGGACCCCATACTTCACTGCCATAAAATGGACCCCACACTTCACTGCCATATAGTGGACCCCATACTGCCATATAGTGGACCCCACACTGCCATATAGTGGACCCCACACTGCCATATAGTGGACCCATATAGTGGACCCCACACTGCCATATAGTGGACCCCACACTGCCATATAGTGGACCCCACACTGCCATATAGTGGACCCATATAGTGGACCCCACACTGCCATATAGTGGACCCCATACTGCCATATAGTGGACCCCACACTGCCATATAGTGTACCCCACACTGCCATATAGTGGACCCCACACTGCCATATAGTGGACCCCACACTGCCATATAGTGGACCCCACACTGCCATATAGTGGACCCCACACTGCCATATAGTGGACCCCACCCTGCCATATAGTGGACCCCACACTTCACTGCCATATAGTGGACCCCACACTGCCATATAGTGGACCCCACACTGCCATATAGTGGACCCCACACTGCCATATAGTGGACCCCACACTGCCATATAGTGGATCCCACCCTGCCATATAGTGGACCCCACACTGCCATATAGTGGACCCATATAGTGGACCCCACACTGCCATATAGTGGACCCCACACTGCCATATAGTGGACCCCACACTGCCATATAGTGGACCCCACACTGCCATATAGTGGCCCCACACTGCCATATAGTGGACCCATATAGTGGGTCCCACACTGCCATATAGTGGCCCCCACACTGCCATATAGTGGACCCCACACTGCCATATAGTGGACCCATATAGTGGACCCCACACTGCCATATAGTGGACCCATATAGTGGACCCCACACTGCCATATAGTGGACCCATATAGTGGACCCCACACTGCCATATAGTGGACCCCACACTGCCATATAGTGGACCCCACACTGCTCTTCCTTCTTTGTCTCTCAGCTCGTTGACAGCCCTGTGACAGCTTCCTGTGTTGCTGATATTTAGTTCTCGATACGTGTTGTTTTTGGTTCTAATACATCTGTGTCCAAATATAATGTATATTTAACGGTCAGAGCCCTGGTCTGACAGAACCTGTGGTTAACGGTCAGAGCCCTGGTCTGACAGAACCTGTGGTTAACGGTCAGAGCCCTGGTCTGACAGAACCTGTGGTTAACGGTCAGAGCCCTGGTCTGACAGAACCTGTGGTGAATGGTCAGAGCCCAGGTCTGACAGAACCTGTGGTTAACGGTCAGAGACCAGGTCTGACAGAACCTGTGGTTAACGGTCAGAGCCCAGGTCTGACAGAACCTGTGGTTAACGGTCAGAGCCCAGGTCTGACAGAACCTGTGGTGAACAGTCAGAGCCCAGGTCTGATTAACGATCAGAGACCAGGTCTGATTAACGGTCAGAGACCAGGTCTGATTAACAGTCAGAGACCAGGTCTGACAGAACCTGTGGTTAACGGTCAGAGCCCAGGTCTGACAGAACCTGTGGTTAACGGTCAGAGCCCAGGTCTGACAGAACCTGTGGTTAACGGTCAGAGCCCTGGTCTGACAGAACCTGTGGTTAACGGTCAGAGCCCAGGTCTGACAGAACCTGTGGTTAACGGTCAGAGTCCAGGTCTGGTTAACGGTCAGAGCCCAGGTCTGACAGAACCTGTGTTTAACGGTCAGAGCCCAGGTCTGACAGAACCTGTGGTTAACGGTCAGAGCCCAGTTCTGACAGAACCTGTGGTTAACGGTCAGAGCCCAGGTCTGACAGAACCTGTGGTTAACGGTCAGAGCCCAGGTCTGACAGAACCTGTGGTTAACGGTCAGAGCCCAGGTCTGACAGAACCTGTACAGATGATCTAGATGCTGCTGTAACTTCTCCTTAGTGGGAGACAACTGCACCAGGCCATCTGTCTACAGCAGACCCTCCTTAGTGGAAGACAGCAGACCCTCCTTAGTGGGAGAGAGCAGACCCTCCTTAGTGGGAGACAACAGAACCTCCTTAGTGGGAGACAGCAGACCCTCCTTAGTGGGAGACAACAGCACCAGGCCATCTGTCTACAGCAGACCCTCCTTAGTGGGAGACAGGAGACCCTCCTTAGTGGGAGACAGCAGACCCTCCTTAGTGGGAGACAGCAGCACCAGGTCATCTGTCTAGAGCAGACCCTCCTTAGTGGGAGACAGCAGACCCTCCTTATTGGGAGACAGCAGACCCTCCTTAGTGGGAGACAGCAGGCCCTCCTTAGTGGGAGACAGCAGACCCTCCTTAGTGGGAGACAGCATACCCTCCTTAGTGGGAGACAGCAGGCCCTCCTTAGTGGGAGACAGCAGACCCTCCTTAGTGGGAGACAGCAGACCCTCCTTAGTGGGAGACAGCATACCCTCCTTATTGGGAGACATCAGACCCTCCTTAGTGGGAGACAGCAGACCCTCCTTAGTGGGAGACAGCAGACCCTCCTTAGTGGGAGACATCAGACCCTCCTTAGTGGGAGACAGCAGACCCTCCTTAGTGGGAGACAGCAGACCCTCCTTAGTGGGAGACAGCAGACCCTCCTTAGTGGGAGACAGCAGCACCAGGTCCTCTGCGCACAGCAGGCACTTGATTTCAGTGTTGTGTACGATGAGACAAGTTTCTGCCGATTTTTCTGATGTTAAATAGTGTTGGACTTATTGGGCAGCCCTGTTTCACTCCCCGTCCCTGAAAGAAGAAGTCTGTTGTTAACTCATTAATGTAGATGTTAAATAGCGTTGGACTTATTGGGCAGCCCTGTTTCACTCCCCGTCCCTGAAAGAAGAAGTCTGTTGTTAACTCATTAATGTAGATGTTAAATAGTGTTGGACTTATTGGGCAGCCCTGTTTCACTCCCCGTACCTGAAAGAAGAAGTCTGTTGTTAACTCATTAATGTAGATGTTAAATAGTGTTGGACTTATTGGGCAGCCCTGTTTCACTCCCCGTCCCTGAAAGAAGTCTGTTGTTAACTCATTAATGTAGATGTTAAATAGTGTTGGACTTAATGGGCAGCCCTGTTTCACTCCCCGTCCCTGAGAGAAGAAGTCTGTTGTTAACTCATTAATGTAGATGTTAAATAGTGTTGGACTTATTGGGCAGCCCTGTTTCACTCCCGTCCCTGAGAGAAGAAGTCTGTTGTTAACTCATTAATGTAGATGTTAAATAGTGTTGGACTTATTGGGCAGCCCTGTTTCACTCCCCGTCCCTGAGAGAAGAAGTCTGTTGTTAACTCATTAATGTAGATGTTAAATAGTGTTGGACTTATTGGGCAGCCCTGTTTCACTCCCCGTCCCTGAGAGAAGAAGTCTGTTGTTAACTCATTAATGTAGATGTTAAATAGTGTTGGACTTATTGGGCAGCCCTGTTTCACTCCACATCTGTTTGCTTGTTGCCAACTTTAACCACACATTTGTTTTTAGTGGACATTGATATACCACTTTCTATTAGTTTATAAAAAAGACCTTTGTGTCAAATTGAATCAAATTCTTTCTTGAAGTCTACAGAACACATGTAGATTGTGGGGCGCCAGGGTAGCCTAGTGGTTAGTGTTGGTCTAGTAACCGGAAGGTTGCAAGTTCAAATCCCCGAGCTGACAAGGTCGTTGTCATCTCTCGTGCTGCTCCTGAACAGCCAGTTAACCCACTGTTCCTAGGCTGTCATTGAAAATAAAAATGTATTCTTAACTGACTTGCCTGGTTAAATAAAAAAAATGGTGCTTTTGTTTTGGTTTACTTGTTTGTCAGTCAGAGTGTGGAGGGTGGAAATGTGGTCTGTTGTACCATCATTGTACCGCCATACAATCTGGCTTCTGCTCAGACATTGTGTTCATCAAGGAAATGATGTTGTCTGCTATTTATGATACTGCAGAGAATATTTCCCAAGTTGCTGTTAACGCAAATTCTTCTGTAATTATTTGGGTCAAATTTGTCTCTGTTTTTATCGATTGGTGTGATAAATCCTTGGTTCCAAATATCGGGGAACATACCTGCAGTGAGGATAATATTGACGAGTTTGAGTATAGACAATTTTAATTTGTGGTCTGTATATTTGATCATTTAATTTAATAAAATACCATCAGCACCAAAAACCCAAAAACCCTTTTTGGGTTTTTCCAATAATTCTTCTTCTGTAATTGGGGTATCCACAGGTCTTTGTGGGTTGTAGAGTGCGTAGTTTTTCCAACAATTCTTCTTCTGTAATTGGGGTATCCACAGGTCTTTGTGGGTTGTAGAGTGTGTAGTTTTTCCAATAATTCTTCTTCTGTAATTGGGGTATCCACAGGTCTTTGTGGGTTGTGGAGTGCGTAGTTTTTCCAATAATTCTTCTTCTGTAATTGGGGTATCCACAGGTCTTTATGGGTTGGAGAATGCGTAGTTTTTCCAATAATTATTCTTCTGTAACTGGGGTATTCACAGGACTCTGATAGTCTTTGACTGCTGATTCAAGGATTTGTCATGTTTCTTGTATGTCTCTTTGTTCTGGGCTCTTTGTTTTATTTCTGTAGAGGTTTGCAATGTGATTTCTCCACATATCCCCATTATGGAGAGCCAATTCCTCATGATGAGGTTTGCAAAGTGATTTCTCCACATATCCCCATTATGGAGAGCCAATTCCTCATGATGAGGTTTGCAAAGTGATTTCTCCACATATCCCCATTATGGAGAGCCAATTCCTCATGACGAGGTTTGCAATGTGATTTCTCCACATATCCCCATCTTGGAGAGCCAATTCCTCATGATGAGGTTTGCAAAGTGATTTCTCCACATATCCCCATTATGGAGAGCCAATTCCTCATGATGAGGTTTGCAAAGTGATTTCTCCACATATCCCCATTATGGAGAGCCAATTCCTCATGATGAGGTTTGCAAAGTGATTTCTCCACATATCCCCATTATGGAGAGCCAATTCCTCATGACGAGGTTTGCAATGTGATTTCTCCACATATCCCCATCTTGGAGAGCCAATTCCTCATGATGAGGTTTGCAAAGTGATTTCTCCACATATCCCCATTATGGAGAGCCAATTCCTCATGATGAGGTTTGCAAAGTGATTTCTCCACATATCCCCATTATGGAGAGCCAATTCCTCATGATGAGGTTTGCAATGTGATTTCTCCACATATCCCCATTATGGAGAGCCAATTCCTCATGATGAGGTTTGCAAAGTGATTTCTCCACATATCCCCATTATGGAGAGCCAATTCCTCATGATGAGGTTTGCAAAGTGATTTCTCCACATATCCCCATTATGGAGAGCCAATTCCTCATGATGAGGTTTGCAAAGTGATTTCTCCACATATCCCCATTATGGAGAGCCAATTCCTCATGATGAGGTTTGCAAAGTGATTTCTCCACATATCCCCATTATGGAGAGCCAATTCCTCATGATGAGGTTTGCAAAGTGATTTCTCCACATATCCCCATTATGGAGAGCCAATTCCTCATGATGAGGTTTGCAAAGTGATTTCTCCACATATCCCCATTATGGAGAGCCAATTCCTCATGATGAGGTTTGCAAAGTGATTTCTCCACATATCCCCATTATGGAGAGCCAATTCCTCATGATGAGGTTTGCAAAATGATTTCTCCACATATCCCCATTATGGAGAGCCAATTCCTCATGATGAGGTTTGCAAAGTGATTTCTCCACATATCCCCATTATGGAGAGCCAATTCCTCATGATGAGGTTTGCAAAGTGATTTCTCCACATATCCCCATTATGGAGAGCCAATTCCTCATGATGAGGTTTGCAAAGTGATTTCTCCACATATCCCCATTATGGAGAGCCAATTCCTCATGAGGTTTGCAAAGTGATTTCTCCACATATCCCCATTATGGAGAGCCAATTCCTCATGATGAGGTTTGCAAAGTGATTTCTCCACATATCCCCATTATGGAGGGCCAATTCCTCATGATGAGGTTTGCAAAGTGATTTCTCCACATATCCCCATTATGGAGAGCCAATTCCTCATGACGAGGTTTGCAAAGTGATTTCTCCACATATCCACATTATGGAGAGCCAATTCCTCATGATGAGGTTTGCAAAGTGATTTCTCCACATATCCCCATTATGGAGAGCCAATTCCTCATGATGAGGTTTACAAAGTGATTTCTCCACATATCCCTATTATGGAGAGGCAATTCCTCATGATGAGTTTTGCAAAGTGATTTCTCCACATATCCCCATTATGGAGAGCCAATTCCTCATGATGAGGTTTACAAAGTGATTTCTCCACATATCCCCATTATGGAGAGCCAATTCCTCATGATGAGGTTTGCAAAGTGATTTCTCCACATATCCCCATTATGGAGAGCCAATTCCTCATGATGAGGTTTGCAGAGTGATTTCTCCACATATCCCCATCTTGGAGAGCCAATTCCTCATGATGAGGTTTGCAAAGTGATTTCTCCACATATCCCCATTATGGAGAGCCAATTCCTCATGATGAGGTTTGCAAAGTGATTTCTCCACCTATCCCCATTATGGAGAGCCAATTCCTCATGATGAGGTTTGCAAAGTGATTTCTCCACATATCCCCATTATGGAGAGCCAATTCCTCATGATGAGGTTTGCAAAGTGATTTCTCCACATATCCCCATTATGGAGAGCCAATTCCTCATGATGAGGTTTGCAGAGTGATTTCTCCACATATCCCCATTATGGAGAGCCAATTCCTCATGATGAGGTTTGCAAAGTGATTTCTCCACATATCCCCATTATGGAGAGCCAATTCCTCATGACGAGGTTTGCAAAGTGATTTCTCCACATATCCCCATTATGGAGAGCCAATTCCCCATGATGAGGTTTACAAAGTGATTTCTCCACATATCCCCATTAATGAGAGCCAATTCCTCATGATGAGGTTTGCAAAGTGATTTCTCCACATATCCCCATTATGGAGAGCCAGTTCCTCATGACGAGGTTTGCAAAGTGATTTCTCCACATATCCCCATTATGGAGAGCCAATTCCTCATGACGAGGTTTGCAAAGTGATTTCTCCACATATCCCCATTATGGAGAGCCAATTCCTCATGATGAGGTTTGCAAAGTGATTTCTCCACATATCCCCATTATGAAGAGCCAATTCCTCATGATGAGGTTTGCAGAGTGATTTCTCCACATATCCCCATCTTGGAGAGCCAATTCCTCATGATGAGGTTTGCAAAGTGATTTCTCCACATATCCCCATTATGGAGAGCCAATTCCTCATGATGAGGTTTGCAAAGTGATTTCTCCACATATCCCCATTATGGAGAGCCAATTCCTCATGATGAGGTTTGCAAAGTGATTTCTCCACATATCCCCATTATAGAGAGCCAATTCCTCATGATGAGGTTTGCAAAGTGATTTCTCCACATATCCCCATTATGGAGAGCCAATTCCTCATGACGAGGTTTGCAAAGTGATTTCTCCACATATCCCCATTATGGAGAGCCAATTCCCCATGATGAGGTTTACAAAGTGATTTCTCCACATATCCCCATTACTGAGAGCCAATTCCTCATGATGAGGTTTGCAAAGTGATTTCTCCACATATCCCCATTATGGAGAGCCAGTTCCTCATGACGAGGTTTGCAAAGTGATTTCTCCACATATCCCCATTATGGAGAGCCAATTCCTCATGATGAGGTTTGCAAAGTGATTTCTCCACATATCCCCATTATGGAGAGCCAATTCCTCATGATGAGGTTTGCAAAGTGATTTCTCCACATATCCCCATTATGGAGAGCCAATTCCTAATGATGAGGTTTGCAAAGTGATTTCTCCACATATCCCCATCTTGGAGAGCCAATTCCTCCTGTAGAGGTTTGCAAAGTGATTTCTCCACATATCCCCATTATGGAGAGCCAATTCCTCATGTTGAGGTTTGCAGAGTGATTTCTCCACATATCCCCATTATGGAGAGCCAATTCCTCATGATGAGGTTTGCAAAGTGATTTCTCCACATATCCCCATTATAGAGAGCCAATTCCTCATGATGAGGTTTGCAAAGTGATTTCTCCACATATCCCCATTATAGAGAGACAATTCCTCATGATGAGGTTTACAAAGTGATTTCTCCACATATCCCCATTATGGAGAGCCAATTCCTCATGATGAGGTTTAATTTATTCCAATTCTCCCAGAAGTGGTTTGCTTCTATGGATTCCTCAATTACATCCAGCTGTTTTCTAATGTGCTGTTCCTGTTTTGTTCTTAGGGTGTGTTTGTATTGCTTCAGTGTTTCTCCATATTGAAGGGGTGGGGTGGGAGGGGGGGGGGGGGGTGTTGGAGCTGGGGTGTGGCTGGTCTGTTATGGACTGGAGAGGGTAGAGGGGGCTGGTGGGTGTTGGAGCTGGGGTGTGGCTGGTCTGTTATAGACGGGAGAGGGTAGAGGGGGCTGGTGGGTGTTGGAGCTGGGGTGTGGCTGGTCTGTTATGGACTGGAGGGGGTAGAGGGGGCTGGTGGGTGTTGGAGCTGGGGTGTGGCTGGTCTGTTATGGACTGGAGGGGGTAGAGGGGGCTGGTGGGTGTTGGAGCTGGGGGTGGCTGGTCTGTTATGGACTAGAGGGGGTAGAGGGGGAGTGCTGGTGGGTGTTGGAGCTGGGGTGTGGCTGGTCTGTTATGGACTGGAGGGGGTAGAGGGGGGCTGGTGGGTGTTGGAGCTGGGGTGTGGCTGGTCTGTTATGGACTGGAGGGGGTAGAGGGGGGCTGGTGGGTGTTGGAGCTGGGGTGTGGCTGGTCTGTTATGGACTGGAGGGGGTAGAAGGGGGCTGGTGGGTGTTGGAGCTGGGGTGTGGCTGGTCTGTTATGGACTGGAGGGGGTAGAGGGGGGGCTGGTGGGTGTTGGAGCTGGGGTGTGGCTGGTCTGTTATGGACTGGAGGGGGTAGAGGGGGGGCTGGTGGGTGTTGGAGCTGGGGGGTGGCTGGTCTTGGACACCTTGGTTAGGAGCTCCTCTAAGGTGTGGATGTCTGGTGGCTGTTTACACCTTGGGTAGGAGCTCCTCTAAGGTGTGGATGTCTGGTGGCTGTTTACACCTTGGGTAGGAGCTCCTCTAAGGTGTGGTTGTCTGGTGGCTGTTTACACCTTGGGTAGGAGCTCCTCTAAGGTGTGGTTGTCTGGTGGCTGTTTACACCTTGGTTAGGAGCTCCTCTAAGGTGTGGTTGTCTGGTGGCTGTTTGCTCACGCTCCCCCTCAGCAGGACCACCTCCCCCTCCAGTTTAGTGAACTCATCCCTCATGGCATCCATGGTGGTGAGGAGGACCACCTCCAGTCTGGTGAACTCATCCCTCATGGCAGCCATGGTGGTGAGGAGGACCACCTCCAGTCTGGTGAACTCATCCCTCATGGCAGCCATGGTGGTGAGGAGGGCCACCTCCAGTCTGGTGAACTCATCCCTCATGGCAGCCATGGTGGTGAGGAGGGCCACCTCCAGTCTGGTGAACTCATCCCTCATGGCAGCCATGGTGGTGAGGAGGGCCACCTCCAGTCTGGTGAACTCATCCCTCATGGCAGCCATGGTGGTGAGGAGGGCCACCTCCAGTCTGGTGAACTCATCCCTCATGGCAGCCATGGTGGTGAGGAGGGCCACCTCCAGTCTGGTGAACTCATCCCTCATGGCAGCCATGGTGGTGAGGAGGGCCACCTCCAGTCTGGTGAACTCATCCCTCATGGCAGCCATGGTGGTGAGGAGGGCCACCTCCAGTCTGGTGAACTCATCCCTCATGACAGCCATGGTGGTGAGGAGGGCCTGAGTCTGCTCTGCACTGAGGGGGGTCGCTCTCCTCCTGGGGCATGTCCTCCACTATGGTGGGAAGCGAGGTGCTGGATGTGCCTTTTTGGGTGGGGAGAGTAGGGGCTAGGGTGGTGCTGGTGGGAGGACATGTCACTGCTGGTGTCCTTCTCTCTCTCTGCTCTCTCCTTAACGGTCTGAAAGTCAGTTTCAAACAGCCTAATGTTACGTTGCACCATGACAGTCCCAGTCTTGTAGAGGTTGATTGTTATCGTGGTGCTGTCAGGGTCATCTGTCTCTTTGACTTTCAGCTTCCACCCGTTACAGATTCCCTCTTTCTTTATGGATGGGTAGTGAGAGCAGACTGCTGAGCGCCAGGCATTTGGCTGGTCAGTGAGGAAGATGAGATTACTCACGTTTTGTAGAGGTCTGTGAAAAAGGGTTTCTGGTCTCCCCCTTTAGTAGTGTCTGTGTAAAAGGGTTTCTGGCCTCCCCCTTTAGTAGTGTCTGTGTAAAAGGGTTTCTGGCCTCCCCCTTTAGTAGTGTCTGTGTAAAAGGGTTTCTGGTCTCCCCCTTTAGTAGTGTCTGTGTAAAAGGGTTTCTGGCCTCCCCCTTTAGGTAGTGTCTGTGTAAAAGGGTTTCTGGTCTCCCCCTTTAGTAGTGTCTGTGTAAAAGGGTTTCTGGTCTCCCCTTTAGGTAGTGTCTGTGTAAAAGGGTTTCTGGTCTCCCCCTTTAGTAGTGTCTGTGTAAAAGGGTTTCTGGTCTCCCCCTTTAGTAGTGTCTGTGTAAAAGGGTTTCTGGTCTCCCCTTTAGGTAGTGTCTGTGTAAAAGGGTTTCTGGTCTCCCCCTTTAGTAGTGTCTGTGTAAAAGGGTTTCTGGCCTCCCCTTTAGTAGTGTCTGTGTAAAAGGGTTTCTGGCCTCCCCCTTTAGTAGTGTCTGTGTAAAAGGGTTTCTGGCCTCCCCTTTAGTAGTGTCTGTGTAAAAGGGTTTCTGGCCTCCCCCTTTAGTAGTGTCTGTGTAAAAGGGTTTCTGGTCTCCCCCTTTAGTAGTGTCTGTGTAAAAGGGTTTCTGGTCTCCCCCTTTAGTAGTGTCTGTGTAAAAGGGTTTCTGGCCTCCCCTTTAGTAGTGTCTGTGTAAAAGGGTTTCTGGCCTCCCCTTTAGTAGTGTCTGTGTAAAAGGGTTTCTGGCCTCCCCTTTAGTAGTGTCTGTGTAAAAGGGTTTCTGGTCTCCCCTTTAGTAGTGTCTGTGTAAAGGGTTTCTGGTCTCCCCTTTAGTAGTGTCTGTGTAAAAGGGTTTCTGGCCTCCCCTTTAGTAGTGTCTGTGTAAAAGGGTTTCTGGCCTCCCCTTTAGTAGTGTCTGTGTAAAAGGGTTTCTGGCCTCCCCTTTAGTAGTGTCTGTGTAAAAGGGTTTCTGGCCTCCCCTTTAGTAGTGTCTGTGTAAAAGGGTTTCTGGTCTCCCCTTTAGTAGTGTCTGTGTAAAAGGGTTTCTGGCCTCCCCTTTAGTAGTGTCTGTGTAAAAGGGTTTCTGGTCTCCCCCTTTAGTAGTGTCTGTGTAAAAGGGTTTCTGGCCTCCCCTTTAGTAGTGTCTGTGTAAAAGGGTTTCTGGTCTCCCCTTTAGTAGTGTCTGTGTAAAAGGGTTTCTGGCCTCCCCTTTAGTAGTGTCTGTGTAAAAGGGTTTCTGGTCTCCCCTTTAGTAGTGTCTGTGTAAAAGGGTTTCTGGCCTCCCCTTTAGTAGTGTCTGTGTAAAAGGGTTTCTGGTCTCCCCTTTAGTTAGTGTCTGTGTAAAAGGGTTTCTGGCCTCCCCTTTAGTAGTGTCTGTGTAAAAGGGTTTCTGGTCTCCCCTTTAGTAGTGTCTGTGTAAAAGGGTTTCTGGCCTCCCCCTTTAGTAGTGTCTGTGTAAAAGGGTTTCTGGCCTCCCCTTTAGTAGTGTCTGTGTAAAAGGGTTCTGGTCTCCCCTTTAGTAGTGTCTGTGTAAAAGGGTTTCTGGCCTCCCCTTTAGTAGTGTCTGTGTAAAAGGGTTTCTGGCCTCCCCTTTAGTAGTGTCTGTGTAAAAGGGTTTCTGGCCTCCCCCTTTAGTTAGTGTCTGTGTAAAAGCTTTCCTCGTTGTGTCATTTTGTGGCCTCTGGAGGGTAGAGAATGGATTCAGCGCTGATGGGGGACACGGTGCCTGTGGGCTCTGCTACTACTGCTGCTCTGTCCTGGTGCCCCGTTGCCATAGCAACCCGGCTGTTTGTCTGCTGCTGTTGCTAGCTAGCTCTAATTTAGCTAAAAAAATAAAACAGCAAAAAGAGTGACAAATCTTCGACACAGCAAAACCAGAAGATATGTTCAAAAGTTAGTTTTTGGTTTATTCACTCGGTTTGGTCGTTTAATGTCGTTGTATTAACTTCCCTTTGCTAGGTTTGTTCTAGCTCATTTTTTAGCTTGTTAGCCTGCTGGCTAGGTTTTTGTTGTGTAGTTAACGTTAGCTAGCTAGAGTCAAAATTTGAGGCGCAAAGTTACTTTTTTCCTGTTCTGATTGAATTGAGTTGTTGATCATCACTTCTTGTCTGGAATTATATTTTTTAGATTTGAATGTTTATCTCATTCTAAAAAATAAAATAAAAACATGAAATATAACAGGAGCTCATGTTTAGCATGTCTGTCTGTCTGTCTGTCTGTCTGTCTGTCTGTCTGTCTGTCTGTCTGTCTGTCTGTCTGTCTGTCTGTCTGTCTGTCTGTCTGTCTGTCTGTCTGTCTGTCTGTCTGTCTGTCTGTCTGTCTGTCTGTCTGTCTCTCTGTCTGTCTGTCTGTCTGTCTGTCTGTCTGTCTGTCTGTCTGTCTGTCTGTCTGTCTGTCTGTCTGTCTGTCTGTCCGTCTGTCCGTCTGTCCGTCTGTCCGTCTGTCCGTCTGTCCGTCTGTCCGTCTGTCTGTCTGTCTGTCTGTCTGTCTGTCTGTCTGTCTGTCTGTCTGTCTGTCTGTCTGTCTGTCTGTCTGTCTGTCTGTCTGTCTGTCTGTCTGTCTGTCTGTCTGTCTGTCTGTCTGTCTGTCTGTCTGTCTGTCTGTCTGTCTGTCTGTCTGTCTGTCTGTCTGTCTGTCTGTCTGTCTGTCTGTCTGTCTGTCTGTCTGTCTGTCTGTCTGTCTGTCTGTCTGTCTGTCTGTCTGTCTGTCTGTCTGTCTGTCTGTCTGTCCGCCTGTCCGTCTGTCCGTCTGTCCGTCTGTCCGTCTGTCCGTCTGTCCGTCTGTCCGTCTGTCCGTCTGTCCGTCTGTCCGTCTGTCCGTCTGTCCGTCTGTCCGTCTGTCCGTCTGTCCGTCTGTCCGTCTGTCCGTCTGTCCGTCTGTCCGTCTGTCCGTCTGTCCGTCTGTCCGTCTGTCCGTCTGTCCGTCCGTCTGTCTGTCTCTCTGTCTCTCTGTCTCTCACCTCACTGAGCTGTTCGAGTGGTAAGCTGCTCCTGTTGAGGTGTGACTGTCTGTATCCCAAATTTCATGCATATTCCCAAAGGGCTCTGTTCAAAATTAGTGCACTTTGTAAGGAATAGGGTGCCGTTTGGGACACAACGCCCCGTGTCAGTTTCTCCTAGTGATTTATAGGACGAAGATGAAACATGTTGGTACCAACAGAAAACCAAGGCAAATTCCATGACTATTATCACACCTCAGCGTTCGTTTTGATGGTCAGATTGTCATGTGCTTTCCTGTGTAGGATTCGTGCGTAAAACATGAGGTTCAACGTGACCCAAGCCTGCACATACACACGCATACAGGAGTTCTGCAGATGGGGGCGTCGGTTACACACGTGATGCTTGAGGACAGAGAGAAAGAGGGAGTGTTTCAGAAAGAAGAGAGGTCCAAGTTGACTTCTCTCTCTCCGTCCCAAAATGACACAAACAGGAAGAGGGGACAGAAGGCTGTTGGTGTCGTCAGCCCTTTTCGCTTCTCCTTTTTCCAAAGCGGCCCTCTGCAGGGAGAGGAGTGGAGGGAGGAGAGGATAGAGGAGGAGAGGAGGAGAGGAGAGCAGGGGATGAGAGGGGAGGAGGAGAGGGGATGAGAGGGGAGGAGGAGAGGAGAATAGCGGTTAGTATGCCATCATCACTTTTGGACCACAAGCAACAGGAACAGAAACAACCATGTTTTTCTGTCTCTCTCTCTCTCTCTCTCTCTCTCTCTCTCTCTCTCTCTCTCTCTCTCTCTCTCTCTCTCTCTCTGTCTCTCTCTCTCCTCTCTCTGTCTCTCTCTCTCTCTGTCTCTCTCTCTCTCTCTCTCTCTCTCTCTCTCTCTCTCTCTCTCTCTCTCTCTCTCTCTCTCTCTCTCTCTCTGTCTCTCTGTCTCTCTGTCTCTCTCTCTGTCTCTCTGTCTCTCTGTCTCTCTCTCTGGCTCTTTATCTCCCTTTCAATTCAATTCAATTCAATTCAATTCAATTCAAGGGCTTTATTGTCATGGGAAACATGTGTTAACATTGCCAAAGCAAGTGAGGTAGATAATATATAAAGTTATATAAAGTTTCAAAACAATAAAGACATTACAAATGTCATATTATATATATATACAGTGTTTTAACAATGTACAAATGGTTAAAGGACACGAGATAAAATAAATAAGCATAAATATGGGTTGTATTTACAATGGTGTTTGTTCTTCACTGGTTGCCCTTTTCTCGTGGCAACAGGTCACACATCTTGCTGCTGTGATGTCACACTGTGGAATTTCACCTTTCACCTTTCTCTGTCTTCTCTCTCAATTCAATTTCAACTTAAGAGCTTTATTTATGTTAACATTGACAAAGCAAGTGAAGTAGATAATAAACAAGTAAAAATTAACATCAAACATTAAACTCACAAAAATTCCAAAATAATATAGACATTTCAAATGTTCTCTCTCTCTCTCGCTCTATTTTCTCTCTCTCTGTCTGTCAGCAGGTCAGAGGTCAATTAATGAAAAGCTGTCAGCAGGTCAGAGGTCAGTTAATGAAAAGCTGTCACAGGTCAGAGGTCAGTTAATGAAAAGCTGTCAGCAGGTCAGAGGTCAGTTAATGAAAAGCTGTCAGCAGGTCAGAGGTCAGTTAATGAAAAGCTGTCACAGGTCAGAGGTCAGTTAATGAAAAGCTGTCAGCAGGTCAGAGGTCAGTTAATGAAAAGCTGTCACAGGTCAGAGGTCAGTTAATGAAAAGCTGTCAGCAGGTCAGAGGTCAGTTAATGAAAAGCTGTCACAGGTCAGAGGTCAGTTAATGAAAAGCTGTCAGCAGGTCAGAGGTCAGTTAATGAAAAGCTGTCAGCAGGTCAGAGGTCAGTTAATGAAAAGCTGTCAGTTAATGAAAAGCTGTGGCTAACTGACTGGCTGACTGGCTGACTGACTGGCTGACTGGCTGACTGACTGACTGACTGGCTGACTGAATGGTTGACTGGCTGACTGACTGACTGGCTGGCTGACTGGCTGGCTAACTGACTGGCAAGACTGGCTGACTGACTGGCTGACTGGCTGACTGACTGACTGACTGGCTGACTGAATGGTTGACTGGCTGACTGACTGACTGACTGACTGACTGGCTGGCTGACTGGCTGGCTAACTGACTGGCTGACTGGCTGACTGGCTGACTGACTGGCTGACTGGCTGACTGGCTGACTGGCTGACTGGCTGACTGACTGGCTGACTGAATGGTTGACTGACTGACTGACTGGCTGACTGGCTGACTGAATGGTTGACTGGCTGACTGGCTGACTGGCTGACTGACTGACTGACTGGCTGACTGAATGGTTGACTGGCTGACTGACTGACTGACTGGCTGGCTGGCTGACTGGCTGGCTAACTGACTGGCTGACTGGCTGACTGACTGGCTGACTGGCTGACTGACTGACTGGCTGACTGAATGGTTGACTGGCTGACTGACTGACTGACTGGTTGACTGGCTGACTGGCTGACTGACTGACTGACTGGCTGGTTGACTGGCTGACTGACTGACTGACTGACTGACTGGTTGACTGGCTGACTGGCTGACTGACTGACTGACTGGCTGGTTGACTGACTGACTGACTGACTGGCTGGTTGACTGGCTGACTGACTGACTGGCTGGTTGACTGGCTGACTGGCTGACTGACTGACTGGCTGGTTGACTGGCTGACTGACTGACTGACTGGCTGGTTGACTGACTGACTGACTGGCTGACTGGCTGACTGGCTGGCTGACTGGCTGACTGACTGACTGGCTGACTGGCTGACTGACTGGCTGACTGGCTGACTGGCTGACTGACTGGCTGACTGAATGGTTGACTGGTTGACTGGTTGACTGGCTGACTGACTGACTGACTGACTGGCTGACTGGCTGGCTAACTGACTGGCTAACTGGCTGACTGAATGGTTGACTGGCTGACTGACTGACTGACTGGCTGGCTGACTGAATGGTTGACTGACTGACTGGCTGACTGACTGACTGGCTAACTGACTGGCTGACTGGCTGACTGAATGGTTGACTGGCTGACTGACTGACTGACTGGCTGGCTGACTGAATGGTTGACTGACTGACTGGCTAACTGACTGGCTGACTGAATGGTTGACTGGCTGACTGACTGACTGGCTGGCTGACTGAATGGTTGACTGACTGACTGGCTGACTGACTGACTGACTGACTGGCTGACTGAATGGTTGACTGACTGACTGACTGACTGACTGGCTGGCTGGCTGGCTGGCTAACTGACTGGCTGACTGGCTGACTGACTGACTGACTGGCTGACTGAATGGTTGACTGGCTGACTGACTGACTGACTGGCTGACTGGCTGGCTGACTGGCTGACTGGCTGACTGGCTGGCTGACTGGCTGACTGGCTGACTGACTGGCTGACTGACTGGCTGACTGACTGACTGACTGGCTGGTTGACTGACTGACTGGCTGACTGAATGGTTGACTGGCTGACTGGCTGACTGACTGAATGACTGGCTGACTGAATGGTTGACTGGCTGACTGACTGGCTGGCTAACTGACTGGCTGACTGACTGACTGGCTGGCTGACTGGCTGGCTAACTGACTGGCTGACTGGCTGACTGACTGGCTGACTGACTGACTGGCTGACTGAATGGTTGACTGGCTGACTGACTGACTGACTGGCTGACTGAATGGTTGACTGGCTGACTGGCTGACTGGCTGACTGACTGACTGACTGGCTGACTGAATGGTTGACTGGCTGACTGACTGACTGACTGGCTGGCTGGCTGACTGACTGGCTGGCTAACTGACTGGCTGACTGGCTGACTGACTGGCTGACTGGCTGACTGACTGACTGACTGGCTGACTGAATGGTTGACTGGCTGACTGACTGACTGGCTGGCTGACTGGCTGGCTAACTGACTGGCAAGACTGGCTGACTGACTGGCTGACTGGCTGACTGACTGACTGGCTGACTGAATGGTTGACTGGCTGACTGACTGACTGACTGACTGACTGGCTGGCTGACTGGCTGGCTAACTGACTGGCTGACTGGCTGACTGGCTGACTGACTGGCTGACTGGCTGACTGGCTGACTGGCTGACTGGCTGACTGACTGGCTGACTGAATGGTTGACTGGCTGACTGACTGACTGACTGGCTGACTGAATGGTTGACTGGCTGACTGGCTGACTGGCTGACTGACTGACTGACTGGCTGACTGAATGGTTGACTGGCTGACTGACTGACTGACTGGCTGGCTGGCTGACTGACTGGCTGGCTAACTGACTGGCTGACTGGCTGACTGACTGGCTGACTGGCTGACTGACTGACTGGCTGACTGAATGGTTGACTGGCTGACTGACTGACTGGCCGGCTGACTGGCTGGCTAACTGACTGGCTGACTGGCTGACTGACTGGCTGACTGGCTGACTGACTGACTGGCTGACTGAATGGTTGACTGGCTGACTGACTGACTGACTGACTGGCTGGCTGACTGGCTGGCTAACTGACTGGCTGACTGGCTGACTGGCTGACTGACTGGCTGACTGGCTGACTGGCTGGCTGACTGGCTGACTGGCTGACTGACTGGCTGACTGGCTGACTGGCTGACTGGCTGGCTGACTGGCTGACTGGCTGACTGGCTGATGGATGACTGACTGGCTGACTGACTGGCTGGCTAACTGACTGGCTGACTGACTGACTGGCTGGCTGACTGGCTTGCTAACTGACTGGCTGACTGGCTGACTGACTGACTGGCTGACTGGCTGACTGACTGACTGACTGGCTGACTGAATGGTTGACTGGCTGACTGACTGGCTGGCTAACTGACTGGCTGACTGAATGGTTGACTGGCTGACTGACTGACTGGCTGGCTAACTGACTGGCTGACTGACTGACTGACTGGCTGGCTGACTGGCTGGCTAACTGACTGGCTGACTGGCTGACTGACTGGCTGACTGGCTGACTGGCTGACTGGCTGACTGACTGACTGACTGGCTGACTGAATGGTTGACTGGCTGACTGACTGACTGACTGACTGGCTGGCTGACTGGCTGGCTAACTGACTGGCTGACTGGCTGACTGACTGGCTGACTGACTGACTGGCTGACTGAATGGTTGACTGGCTGAATGACTGACTGACTGGCTGACTGAATGGTTGACTGGCTGACTGGCTGACTGGCTGACTGACTGACTGACTGGCTGACTGAATGGTTGACTGGCTGACTGACTGACTGACTGGCTGGCTGACTGGCTGGCTAACTGACTGGCTGACTGGCTGACTGACTGGCTGACTGGCTGACTGACTGACTGACTGGCTGACTGAATGGTTGACTGGCTGACTGACTGACTGGCTGGCTGACTGGCTGGCTAACTGACTGGCTGACTGGCTGACTGGCTGACTGACTGACTGGCTGACTGAATGGTTGACTGGCTGACTGACTGACTGACTGGCTGGCTGACTGGCTGGCTAACTGACTGGCTGACTGGCTGACTGACTGGCTGACTGGCTGACTGGCTGACTGGCTGACTGGCTGACTGACTGGCTGACTGGCTGACTGGCTGACTGGCTGGCTGACTGGCTGACTGGCTGACTGGCTGACTGGCTGATGGATGACTGACTGGCTGACTGGCTGACTGACTGACTGGCTGACTGGCTGACTGGCTGACTGACTGACTGGCTGACTGGCGATTGGTTGACTGACTGACTGACTGACTGACTGACTGACTGGCTGACTGACTGACTGAGTCAGCATCACATCCCAGCATCCCAAATGGCATTCCCTATATAGCAGACTACTTTAGACCAGAGCCTTATGGCACCCTATTCCCTATATAGTACACTACTTTAGACCAGAGCCTTATGGCACCCTATTCCCTATATAGTGCACTACTTTAGACCAGAGCCCTATGGCGCCCTATTCCCAATATACAGAGGGGCAAAAAAGTATTTAGTCTGTAGAGAGAGAGAGGCCTGTAATTTTCATCATATGTACACTTTAACTATGACAGACAAAATGAGAAAAAATATTTCTAGAAAATCACATTGTAGGAATTTTAATGAATTTATTTGCATCGGAGCTAGAAACACAAGTATTTCACTACACCTGCAATAACATCTGCTAATCACCTGCATGTGACCAATAACATCTGCTAACCACGTGTATGTGACCAATAACATCTGCTAATCACCTGCATGTGACCAATAACATCTGCTAACCACGTGTATGTGACCAATAACATCTGCTAACCATGTGACCAATAACATCTGCTAACCATGTGTATGTGACCAATAACATCTGCTAACCATGTGACCAATAACATCTGCTAACCATGTGACCAATAACATCTGCTAACCATGTGACCAATAACATCTGCTAACCATGTGACCAATAACATCTGCTAACCATGTGACCAATAACATCTGCTAACCATGTGACCAATAACATCTGCTAACCATGTGACCAATAACATCTGCTAACCATGTGACCAATAACATCTGCTAACCATGTGACCAATAACATCTGCTAACCATGTGACCAATAACATCTGCTAACCATGTGACCAATAACATCTGCTAACCATGTGACCAATAACATCTGCTAACCATGTGACCAATAACATTTGTGTATGTTAGACCAGACTCTGTAGTGCACTACTTTAGACCAGACTCTGTAGTACACTACTTTAGACCAGACTCTGTAGTACACTACTTTAGACCAGACTCTGTAGTACACTACTTTAGACCAGACTCTGTAGTACACTACTTTACACCAGACTCTGTAGTACACTACTTTACACCAGACTCTGTAGTACACTACTTTAGACCAGACTCTGTAGTACACTACTTTAGACCAGACTCTGTAGTACACTACTTTAGACCAGACTCTGTAGTACACTACTTTAGACCAGACTCTGTAGTACACTACTTTAGACCAGACTCTGTAGTACACTACTTTAGACCAGACTCTGTAGTACACTACTTTAGACCAGACTCTGTAGTACACTACTTTAGACCAGACTCTGTAGTACACTACTTTAGACCAGACTCTGTAGTACACTACTTTAGACCAGACTCTGTAGTACACTACTTTAGACCAGACTCTGTAGTACACTACTTTAGACCAGACTCTGTAGTACACTACTTTAGACCAGACTCTGTAGTACACTACTTTAGACCAGACTCTGTAGTACACTACTTTAGACCAGACTCTGTAGTACACTACTTTAGACCAGACTCTGTAGTGCACTACTTTAGACCAGACTCTGTAGTACACTACTTTAGACCAGACTCTGTAGTACACTACTTTAGACCAGACTCTGTAGTACACTACTTTAGACCAGACTCTGTAGTACACTACTTTAGACCAGACTCTGTAGTACACTACTTTAGACCAGACTCTGTAGTACACTACTTTAGACCAGACTCTGTAGTACACTACTTTAGACCAGACTCTGTAGTACACTACTTTAGACCAGACTCTGTAGTGCACTACTTTAGACCAGACTCTGTAGTGCACTACTTTAGACCAGACTCTATAGTGCACTACTTTAGACCAGACTCTGTAGTGCACTTCTTTAGACCAGACTCTGTAGTGCACTACTTTAGACCAGACTCTGTAGTACACTACTTTAGACCAGACTCTGTAGTACACTACTTTAGACCAGACTCTGTAGTACACTACTTTAGACCAGACTCCTTAGTGCACTACTTTAGACCAGACTCTGTAGTGCACTACTTTAGACCAGACTCTGTAGTACACTACTTTAGACCAGACCCTGTAGTACACTACTTTAGACCAGACTCTGTAGTACACTACTTTACACCAGACCTATGGGCTCTGTAGTGCACTACTTTAGACCAGACTCTGTAGTACACTACTTTAGACCAGACTCTGTAGTACACTACTTTATACCAGACTCTGTAGTACACTACTTTAGACCAGACTCTGTAGTACACTACTTTAGACCAGACTCTGTAGTGCACTACTTTAGACCAGACTCTGTAGTACACTACTTTAGACCAGACTCTGTAGTACACTACTTTAGACCAGACTCTGTAGTACACTACTTTAGACCAGACTCTGTAGTACACTACTTTAGACCAGACTCTGTAGTACACTACTTTACACCAGACCTATGGGCTCTGTAGTGCACTACTTTAGACCAGACTCTGTAGTACACTACTTTAGACCAGACTCTGTAGTACACTACTTTATACCAGACTCTGTAGTACACTACTTTAGACCAGACTCTGTAGTACACTACTTTAGACCAGACTCTGTAGTGCACTACTTTAGACCAGACTCTGTAGTACACTACTTTAGACCAGACTCTGTAGTACACTACTTTAGACCAGACTCTGTAGTACACTACTTTAGACCAGACTCTGTAGTACACTACTTTAGACCAGACTCTGTAGTACACTACTTTACACCAGACCTATGGGCTCTGTAGTGCACTACTTTAGACCAGACTCTGTAGTACACTACTTTAGACCAGACTCTGTAGTACACTACTTTAGACCAGACTCTGTAGTACACTACTTTAGACCAGACTCTGTAGTACACTACTTTAAACCAGACTCTGTAGTACACTACTTTAGACCAGACTCTGTAGTACACTACTTTAGACCAGACTCTGTAGTACACTACTTTAGACCAGACTCTGTAGTACACTACTTTAGACCAGACTCTGTAGTACACTACTTTAGACCAGACTCTGTAGTACACTACTTTAGACCAGACTCTGTAGTGCACTACATTAGACCAGACTCTGTAGTACACTACTTTAGACCAGACTCTGTAGTACACTACTTTAGACCAGACTCTGTAGTACACTACTTTAGACCAGACTCTGTAGTACACTACTTTAGACCAGACTCTGTAGTGCACTACTTTAGACCAGACTCTGTAGTACACTACTTTAGACCAGACTCTGTAGTACACTACTTTAGACCAGACTCTGTAGTACACTACTCTACACCAGACTCTGTAGTGCACTACTTTAGACCAGACTCTGTAGTACACTACTTTAGACCAGACTCTGTAGTACACTACTTTAGACCAGACTCTGTAGTACACTACTTTAGACCAGACTCTGTAGTACACTACTTTAGACCAGACTCTGTAGTACACTACTTTAGACCAGACTCTGTAGTACACTACTTTAGACCAGACTCTGTAGTACACTACTTTAGACCAGACTCTGTAGTACACTACTTTAGACCAGACTCTGTAGTGCACTACTTTAGACCAGACTCTGTAGTACACTACTTTAGACCAGACTCTGTAGTGCACTACTTTAGACCAGACTCTGTAGTGCACTACTTTAGACCAGACTCTGTAGTACACTACTTTAGACCAGACTCTGTAGTACACTACTTTAGACCAGACTCTGTAGTACACTACTTTAGACCAGACTCTGTAGTGCACTACTTTAGACCAGACTCTGTAGTGCACTACTTTAGACCAGACTCTGTAGTACACTACTTTAGACCAGACCCTGTAGTACACTACTTTAGACCAGACTCTGTAGTACACTACTTTACACCAGACCTATGGGCTCTGTAGTGCACTACTTTAGACCAGACTCTGTAGTACACTACTTTAGACCAGACCTATGGGCTCTGTAGTACACTACTTTAGACCAGACTCTGTAGTGCACTACTTTAGACCAGACTCTGTAGTACACTACTTTAGACCAGACTCTGTAGTACACTACTTTAGACCAGACTCTGTAGTACACTACTTTAGACCAGACTCTGTAGTGCACTACTTTAGACCAGACTCTGTAGTACACTACTTTAGACCAGACTCTGTAGTACACTACTTTAGACCAGACTCTGTAGTACACTACTTTAGACCAGACTCTGTAGTACACTACTTTAGACCAGACTCTGTAGTACACTACTTTAGACCAGACTCTGTAGTACACTACTTTAGACCAGACTCTGTAGTACACTACTTTACACCAGACCTATGGGCTCTGTAGTGCACTACTTTAGACCAGACTCTGTAGTACACTACTTTAGACCAGACTCTGTAGTACACTACTTTAGACCAGACTCTGTAGTACACTACTTTAGACCAGACTCTGTAGTACACTACTTTAGACCAGACTCTGTAGTACACTACTTTAGACCAGACTCTGTAGTACACTACTTTAGACCAGACTCTGTAGTACACTACTTTAGACCAGACTCTGTAGTACACTACTTTAGACCATACTCTGTAGTACACTACTTTAGACCAGACTCTGTAGTACACTACTTTAGACCAGACTCTGTAGTACACTACTTTAGACCAGACTCTGTAGTACACTACTTTAGACCAGACTCTGTAGTACACTACTTTAGACCAGACTCTGTAGTACACTACTTTACACCAGACCTATGGGCTCTGTAGTGCACTACTTTAGACCAGACTCTGTAGTACACTACTTTAGACCAGACTCTGTAGTACACTACTTTAGACCAGACTCTGTAGTACACTACTTTAGACCAGACTCTGTAGTACACTACTTTAGACCAGACTCTGTAGTACACTACTTTAGACCAGACTCTGTAGTACACTACTTTAGACCAGACTCTGTAGTACACTACTTTAGACCAGACCTAAGGGCTCTGTAGTGGACTATAGGGAATAGGGAGCTCTTTGGGCCTCAGTCAGACCATGACACTGACACACCTCTATGGTCTCTGGTTGACAGGGATGGCAGGAAGTAGAGGGTAAAGGGGAGGGGTCAGGGATGGCAGGAAGCAGAGGGTAAAGGGGAGGGGTCAGGGGTGGTTAGAGTCTGTACATTTACGGGCAGTTGAAGGGGAAGTGTGAGTGCTGGAAAGTGACGAAGACGGAAGGAGAAGAACGACCACAGCCCCCCCCCAACACACACACACTCTGTACTGGTACACACACACACACTCTGTACTGGTACACACACACACACACTGTACTGGTACACACACACACACTCTGTACTGGTACACACACACACACTCTGTACTGGTACACACACACACACTCTGTACTGGTACACACACACACTCTG
>NW_025746017.1:47500-67500 GCF_021184085.1 Oncorhynchus gorbuscha | reverse complement strand
TCTGACAACACCTCTGGTCTCTGGTCTCTGACAACACCTCTGGTCTCTGACAACACCTCTGGTCTCTGACAACACCTCTGGTCTCTGGTCTCTGGTCTCTGACAACACCTCTGGTCTCTGACAACACCTCTGGTCTCTCTGACAACACCTCTGGTCTCTAACAACACCTCTGGTCTCTCTGACAACACCTCTGGTCTCTCTGACAACACCTCTGGTCCTCTCCTCTCCTCTCCTCTCCTCTCCTCTCCTCTCCTCTCCTCTCCTCTCCTCTCCTCTCCTCTCCTCTCCTCTCCCCTCCTCCCCTCTCCTCTCCTCTCCTCTCCTCTCCTCTCCTCTCCTCTCCTCTCCTCTCCTCTCCTCTCCTCTCCTCTCCTCTCCTCTCCTCTCCCAGTGCAGTCAGACTGACTGTCTCTATTAAAGTATGGGGATTCTAGTGGGGGGGATATAGGTAGCACACAGGAGGACATTTTTCTCTGTTCAGATCATTTCCTTATTCATTTCTAGCCAAATGTAAAATGCTCCTGTTTTTATTTATTTCAATTAATAGAGTGAGTTAGGTCTGCTCTATACCAAATTAGCATACCCCCTGAGTCCCTTCCCTGTTTCACACCTGGTAGTGTGGTGGATGGGATGACCAGCTCTCTGTAACCTAGAGGACAACCAGTGGGTCCATCTCCTCTATGCCACCCACCTGGTAGTGTGGTGGATGGGACTACCAGCTCTCTGTAACCTAGAGGACAACCAGTGGGTCCATCTCCTCTATACCACCCACCTGGTAGTGTGGTGGATGGGACCAGCTCTCTGAAACCTAGAGGCCAACCAGTGGGTCCATCTCCTCTATACCACCCACCTGGTAGTGTGGTGGATGGGACTACCAGCTCTCTGTAACCTAGAGGACAACCAGTGGGTCCGTCTCCTCTATACCACCCACCTGGTAGTGTGGTGGATGGGACTACCAGCTCTCTGTAACCTAGAGGACAACCAGTGGGTCCATCTCCTCTATACCACCCACCTGGTAGTGTGGTGGATGGGACTACCAGCTCTCTGTAACCTAGAGGACAACCAGTGGGTCCATCTCCTCTATACCACCCACCTGGTAGTGTGGTGGATGGGACTACCAGCTCTCTGTAACCTAGAGGGCAACCAGTGGGTCCATCTCCTCTATACCAGGTTTCTTGTTGGATGACAATGTCTGTATTACTGATTTCTTTGGTGAAGTCCAGGTTCCTGCTCTTTATGCCAAAGGCAGATGACCTCAGGCCTTGGATATTCCAGGATGAGATAGTGAAGGCTTTTTGTTCCATAGAGTGTCCAATGTTGATGGTCGTGGTTTGGCCTCAGGCCAGTAAGTGTGAGCAGAGCCTGCTGAGCATCTGGTACATGCCATTGGCTTGGGCGAGTGTGAGAGTGGGGGTTGGAACTGTTTGGCCCGCTCACTACCTGGGCGTATGTGTGGCTTCCATGTTGAGGCCCTCTTTGCGGGGGTGGGGTGTATGGGGTGGGCAGGAGGTGCATAGGTCTGATCTGAGGGGGCCTAAATGGGGTGTGGGCATGGTTGACGTGGGGGGTGTTGATTGGTTGGGGTGGGGATGTGTCTAGGGGGGTGCTGTGGTCTGGATATAGGTCCTCTCGGCCTGGTCATAGAGGCTGTTCAAGTCCAGGGTAGAGTGGTGGACCAGGTAGAGTGGTGGACCAGGTAGAGTGGTGGGCCAGGTAGAGTGGTGGGCCAGGTAGAATGGTGGACCAGGTAGACTGGTGGACCAGGTAGAATGGCGGACCAGGTAGACTGGTGGACCAGGTAGACTGGTGGACCAGGTAGAGTGGTGGACCAGGTAGAGTGGTGGACCAGGTAGAATGGTGGACCAGGTAGACTGGTGGACCAGGTAGACTGGTGGACCAGGTAGAGTGGTGGACCAGGTAGACTGGTGGACCAGGTAGAGTGGTGGACTGGTGGACCAGGTAGAATGGGGGACCAAGTGGAGTGGTGGACCAGGTAGAGTGGTGGACCAGGTAGAGTGGTGGACCAGGTAGAGTGGTGGACCAGGTAGAGTGGTGGACTAGGTAGAGTGGTGGACCAGGTAGAGTGGTAGACTGGTGGACCAGGTAGACTGGTGGACCAGGTAGAGTGGTGGACCAGGTAAAATGGTGGACCAGGTAGAGTGGTGGACCAGGTAACCTCTAACTATAAGCCCTACCCTGTAGGGTCTCCCTCTCCTCTAACCATAACCCCTACCCTGTAGGGTCTCCCTCTCCTCTCCTCTCCTCTAACCATAATCCCTACCCTGTAGGGTCTCCCTCTCCTCTCCTCTCCTCTCCTCTCCTCTCCTCTCCTCTCCTCTCCTCTCCTCTCCTCTCCTCTCCTCTCCTCTCCTCTCCTCTCCTCTCCTCTCCTCTCCTCTCCTCTCCTCTAACCATAACCCCTACCCTGTAGGGTCTCCCTCTCCTCTCCTCTCCTCTAACCATAACCCCTACCCTGTAGGGTCTCCCTCTCCTCTCCTCTCCTCTCCTCTCCTCTAACCATAACCCCTACCCTGTAGGGTCTCCCTCTCCTCTCCTCTCCTCTCCTCTCCTCTCCTCTCCTCTCCTCTCCTCTAACCATAACCCCTACCCTGTAGGGTCTCCCTCTCCTCTCCTCTCCTCTAACCATAACCCCTACCCTGTAGGGTCTCCCTCTACTCTCCTCTAACCAGATTCTGGGGGCTGGATTAGATTATTTTATCCTTTGAGAGAACAGATTGTGATAATCTTAACTTCCTGTCCTCTTAACCCTTCCCGTAACCCCACGCCCCTTCTCTCCTGGTAAAACCGCTGCCTCTCCTCTGTAACTGGTGTTGGGGGTGGGGGGTGTATTTTAGAGCGCAGGGCCCTAACCGCCGATCTGACCACTTCTGCTCTGTGGGCCTGGCGGCAGGCTGCTGCAGGCGTTGGAACCCCATCCAGAGGGCTCCTATCTGGGGGAGACAGGGTGGCACCGACACCACAGCGGCCGGATGTCCACCACACCATCCGATGTCACCCTTATCATAGGCTCTATCTAAACCATAACCACACTGCTATCTCCACCCCCCACCCTCCCCGCAGACACCCCGTCCTCACCTCCCCTTTCCCCCTCTCTCCCTGTCTCCTCCCCTTCCCTTTCTCTCTCCCTCTCTCCCTGCCTCCTCCCCTCCCCTTTCCCCCGCTCTCCCTGCCTCCTCCCCTTCCCTTTCTCCCTTCCTGTCTCCTCCCCTCCCCTTCCCTCCCTCTCTCCCTGCCTCCTCCCCTTCCCTTTCTCTCTCCCTGCCTCCCCCTGCTCTCCCTCTCTCCCTGCCTCCTCCCCTTCCCTCCCTCTCTCCCTCCCTCCTCCCCTTCCCTCCCTCTCTCCCTGCCTCCTCCCCTTCCCTTTCTCTCTCCCTGCCTCCTCCCCTTCCCTTTCTCTCTCCCTGCCTCCTCCCCTTCCCTGCCTCCTCCCCTTCCCTTTCTCTCTCCCCTTCCCTTTCTCTCTCCCTGCCTCCTCCCCTTCCCTTTCTCTCTCCCTGCCTCCTCCCCTTCCCTTTCTCTCTCCCTCTCTCCCTGTCTCCTCCCCTTTCCTTTCCCCCTCCCTCCCTCTCTCCCTGCTTCCTCCTCCCTAGTCCCAATCCCTCCCTCCTCCCTCCTCCTCCCTAGTCCTAATCCCTCCCTCCTCCCACCTCCTCTCTGGTCCCACCCCCTCCTTAGTCCTACCTCCTCCCTAGTCCCACCTCCTTCCACCTACCACCCTCCCTCCTCCCACCCCCCTAGTCCCAACCCTTCTCTAGTCCCACCTCCTCCCTAGTCCCAACCCCTCCCTCCTCCCACCTCCTCTCTGGTCCCACCCCTCCCTAGTCCCACCTCCTCCCCCTCCAACGCCTCCCTAGTTCCACTTCCTCCATAGTCCCACCTCCTCCCTAGTCCCAACCCCTCCCTAGTCCCACCTCCTCCCTAGTCCCACCTCCTCCCTAGTCCCAACCCCTCCATCCTCCAACACCTCCCTAGTCCCAAACCCTCCCTAGTCCCACCCCCTCCCTAAACCCACCTCCTCCCTAGTCCCAACCCCTCCCTAGTCCCATCTCCTCCCTAGTCCCACCTCCTCCCTAGTCCCAACCCCTCCCTCCTCCAACGCCTCCCTAGTCCCAAACCCTCCCTAGTCCCACCCCTCCCTAAACCCACCTCCTCCCTATTCCCAAACCCTCCCTAGTCCCAAACCCTCCATAGTCCCACCTCCTCCATAGTCCCAACCCCTCCCTAGTCCCAACCCCTCCCTAGTCCCACCTCCTCCCTAGTCCCTCCTCCTCCCTAGTCCCACCTCCTCTCTAGTCCCACCTCCTCCCTAGTCCCACCTCCTCCCTCGTCCCACCTCCTCCCTCGTCCCAAACCCTTATAATGTGCATAGCTGTCATCAAGGCAAAGAGTGGCTATTTGAAGAATCTCAAATATAAAATATATTTATATTTGTTGAACACTTTGTTGGTTACTACATGATTCCATGTGTTATTTCATAGTGTTGATGTCTTCACTATTATTCTACAATGTAGAACATAGTACAAATAAAGACAAACCCTTGAATGAGTAGGTGTGTCCCAAACTGTTGACAGATAGTGTATATACAAAATTATGTGGACACTCCTTCAAATGAGTGGATTTGGCTTTTTCAGCCACACCCGTTGCTGACAGGTGTATACAATCGAGCACACAGCCAGGCAATCTCCATAGACAAACATTGGCAGTAGAATGGGCCTTATTGAATAGCTTAGTGACTTTCAATGTGGCAGTTCATCAACTTTCTGCCCTGCTAGAGCTGCCCCAGTCAACTGTAAATGCTGATATTGTGAAGTGGATATGTCTAGGCCCAACATCGGCTCACCTGCAAAGTGATATTCCACACAAGCTCACAGAACGGGACCGACCGAGTGCTGAAGCGAATTGTCTGTACCTCGGTTTACAACACTCCACTACTGAGTTCCAAACTGCCTCTGGAAGCAACGTCAAGCACAATAACTGTTCGTCGAGAGCTTCATGAAATGGGTTTCCGTGGCCGAGCAGCCGAGCAGCCGCACACAAGCCTAAGATCACCATGCGCAATTCCAAGCGTCTGCTGGAGTGGTGTAAAGCTCAGCCCCATTGGACTCTGGAGCAGTGGAAACATGTTCTCTGGAGTGATGAATCACGCTTCACTATCCAGCTGTACAACAAACAAATCTGAGTTTGCCAGGAGAACGCTACCTGCTACGCTACGTTACCTGCTCCTAAGCATAGCGCCAACTGTAAAGTTTGGTGGAGGAGGAATAATGGTCTGGGGCTGTTTTTCATGGTTCAGACTAGGCCCCTTAGTTCTAGTGAAGGGAAATCTTAATGCTACAGCATAACAATGACATTCTAGATGATTCTGTGATTCCAATTTTGTGGCCACAGTTTGAGGAAGGGCCTTTCCTGTTTCAGCATGACAATGCCCCCGTGCACAAAGCGAGGTCCATACAGAAATGATTTGTCGAGATCGGTGTGAAAGAACTTGACTGGCCTGCACAGAGCCCTGACCTCAACCCCATCAAACACCTTCGGGATGAATTTAAATTCCGACTGTGAGCCCGAACGAATCACCCCCAACATCAGTGCCCCGACCTCACTAATGCTCTTGTGGCTGAATCGAAAGCAAGTCCCCTCAGCAATGTTCCAACATCTAGTGGAAATCTTTCCCAGAAAAGTGGAGGCTGTTATAGTAGCAATGGAGGGACCAGATCCATATTAAGGGAGTGAACAGCTCATGGCTGGGTGTGTGGCTGAAGTGCAATAGAGCTTGCGTCATCTGTGGATCTGTTGGGGCGGTATCCTAATTGGACTGGGCCCAGGGTGTCTGGGTTGATAGTGTTGATATGTGTCGTGACCAGCCTTTCAAAGCCCTTCATAATTACAGATGTGAGCGTTTCAGGGCGATAGTCATTTAGGCAGGTTACCTTGGGTTCTTAGGAACAGGGACAATGGTGGTCAGCTTGAAATACGTTGGGATTACAGACTGGGATAATGAGAGATTGAAAATGTCTGTGAAGACATTTGCCAGCTGGTCTGTACAAGCTCTGATAACACGCCGTGGTATTCCGTCTGGCCCGGCAGCCTTGAGAGTGTTGACCTGTTGAAAAGGCTTACTGCATGCTCTGAGAACGCGCCCTGGTATTCTGTGGATGTCCTCCTTGTCAGTCCTGGTTGTCCTGTCTGATAATGGGATGGATGGTCCTGGTTGTCCTGTCTGTTAATGGGATGGTTGGTCCTGGTTGTCCTGTCTGTTAATGGGATGGATGGTCCTGGTTGTCCTCCTGTCTGTTAATGGGATGGTTGGTCCTGGTTGTCCTGTCTGTTAATGGGATGGTTGGTCCTGGTTGTCCTCCTGTCTGTTAATGGGATGGTTGGTCCTGGTTGTCCTGTCTGTTAATGGGATGGTTGGTCCTGGTTGTCCTCCTGTCTGTTAATGGGATGGTTGGTCCTGGTTGTCCTGTCTGTTAATGGGATGGTTGGTCCTGGTTGTCCTGTCTGTTAATGGGGTGGTTGGTCCTGGTTGTCCTGTCTGTTAAGGGGATGGTTGGTCCTGGTTGTCCTCCTGTCTGTTAATGGGATGGTTGGTCCTGGTTGTCCTCCTGTCTGTTAATGGGATGGTTGGTCCTGGTTGTCCTGTCTGTTAATGGGATGGTTGGTCCTGGTTGTCCTGTCTGTTAATGGGATGGTTGGTCCTGGTTGTCCTCCTGTCTGTTAATGGGATGGTTGGTCCTGGTTGTCCTCCTGTCTGTTAATGGGATGGTTGGTCCTGGTTGTCCTCCTGTCTGTTAATGGGATGGTTGGTCCTGGTTGTCCTGTCTGTTAATGGGATGGTTGGTCCTGGTTGTCGTCCTGTCTGTTAATGGGATGGTTGGTCCTGGTTGTCCTGTCTGTTAATGGGATGGATGGTCCTGGTTGTCCTCCTGTCTCTTAATGGGATGGTTGGTCCTGGTTGTCCTCCTGTCTGTTAATGGGATGGTTGGTCCTGGTTGTCCTGTCTGTTAATGGGATGGTTGGTCCTGGTTGTCCTGTCTGTTAATGGGATGGTAGTCCTGGTTGTCCTGTCTGTTAATGGGATGGTTGGTCCTGGTTGTCCTGTCTGTTAATGGGATGGTTGGTCCTGGTTGTCCTGTCTGTTAATGGGATGGTTGGTCCTGGTTGTCCTGTCTCTTAATGGGATGGTCAGTCCTGGTTGTCCTGTCTGTTAATGTGATGGTTGGTCCTGGTTGTCCTGTCTGTTAATGGGATGGTTGGTCCTGGTTGTCCTGTCTGTTAATGGGATGGTTGGTCCTGGTTGTCCTGTCTGTTAATGGGATGGTTGGTCCTGGTTGTCCTCCTGTCTGTTAATGGGATGGTTGGTCCTGGTTGTCCTGTCTGTTAATGGGATGGTTGGTCCTGGTTGTGCTCTTGTCTGTTGATGGGATGGTCAGTCCTGGTTGTCCTGTCTGTTAATGGGATGGTTGGTCCTGGTTGTCCTGTCTGTTAATGGGATGGTTGGTCCTGGTTGTCCTGTCTGTTAATGGGATGGTTGGTCCTGGTTGTCCTCCTGTCTGTTAATGGGATGGTCATTCCTGGTTGTCCTCCTGTCTGTTAATGGGATGGTTGGTCCTGGTTGTCCTCCTGTCTGTTAATGGGATGGTTGGTCCTGGTTGTCCTGTCTGTTAATGGGATGGTTGGTCCTGGTTGTCCTGTCTGTTAATGGGGTGGTTGGTCCTGGTTGTCCTGTCTGTTAATGGGATGGTTGGTCCTGGTTGTCCTCCTGTCTGTTAATGGGATGGTTGGTCCTGGTTGTCCTGTCTGTTAATGGGATGGTTGGTCCTGGTTGTGCTGTCTGTTAATGGGATGGTTGGTCCTGGTTGTCCTGTCTGTTAATGGGATGGTTGGTCCTGGTTGTCCTCCTGTCTGTTAATGGGATGGTTGGTCCTGGTTGTCCTCCTGTCTGTTAATGGGATGGTTGGTCCTGGTTGTCCTCCTGTCTGTTAATGGGATGGTTGGTCCTGATTGTCCTGTCTGTTAATGGGATGGTTGGTCCTGGTTGTCGTCCTGTCTGTTAATGGGATGGTTGGTCCTGGTTGTCCTGTCTGTTAATGGGATGGATGGTCCTGGTTGTCCTCCTGTCTCTTAATGGGATGGTTGGTCCTGGTTGTCCTCCTGTCTGTTAATGGGATGGTTGGTCCTGGTTGTCCTGTCTGTTAATGGGATGGTTGGTCCTGGTTGTCCTGTCTGTTAATGGGATGGTCAGTCCTGGTTGTCCTGTCTGTTAATGGGATGGTTGGTCCTGGTTGTCCTGTCTGTTAATGGGATGGTTGGTCCTGGTTGTCCTGTCTGTTAATGGGATGGTTGGTCCTGGTTGTCCTGTCTCTTAATGGGATGGTCAGTCCTGGTTGTCCTGTCTGTTAATGGGATGGTTGGTCCTGGTTGTCCTGTCTGTTAATGGGATGGTTGGTCCTGGTTGTCCTGTCTGTTAATGGGATGGTTGGTCCTGGTTGTCCTGTCTGTTAATGGGATGGTTGGTCCTGGTTGTCCTCCTGTCTGTTAATGGGATGGTTGGTCCTGGTTGTCCTGTCTGTTAATGGGATGGTTGGTCCTGGTTGTCCTGTCTGTTAATGGGATGGTTGGTCCTGGTTGTCCTCCTGTCTGTTAATGGGATGGTTGGTCCTGGTTGTCCTGTCTGTTAATGGGATGGTTGGTCCTGGTTGTCCTCCTGTCTGTTAATGGGATGGTTGGTCCTGGTTGTCCTGTCTGTTAATGGGATGGTTGGTCCTGGTTGTCCTGTCTGTTAATGGGATGGTCAGTCCTGGTTGTCCTGTCTGTTAATGGGATGGTTGGTCCTGGTTGTCCTGTCTGTTAATGGGATGGTTGGTCCTGGTTGTCCTGTCTCTTAATGGGATGGTCAGTCCTGGTTGTCCTGTCTGTTAATGGGATGGTTGGTCCTGGTTGTCCTGTCTGTTAATGGGATGGTTGTTCCTGGTTGTCCTGTCTCTTAATGGGATGGTTGGTCCTGGTTGTCCTCCTGTCTGTTAATGGGATGGTCAGTCCTGGTTGTCCTGTCTGTTAATGGGATGGTCAGTCCTGGTTGTCCTGTCTCTTAATGGGATGGTTGGTCCTGGTTGTCCTCCTGTCTGTTAATGGGATGGTCAGTCCTGGTTGTCCTGTCTGTTAATGGGATGGTCAGTCCTGGTTGTCCTGTCTCTTAATGGGATGGTTGGTCCTGGTTGTCCTGTCTGTTAATGTAATGGTCAGTCCTGGTTGTCCTGTCTGTTAATGGGATGGTTGGTCCTGGTTGTCCTGTCTGTTAATGGGATGGTTGGTCCTGGTTGTCCTGTCTGTTAATGGGATGGATGGTCCTGGTTGTCCTGTCTGTTAATGGGATGGATGGTCCTGGTTGTCCTCCTGTCTGTTAATGGGATGGTTGGTCCTGGTTGTCCTCCTGTCTGTTAATGGGATGGTTGGTCCTGGTTGTCCTCCTGTCTGTTAATGGGATGGTTGGCCCTGGTTGTCCTCCTGTCTGTTAATGGGATGGTCAGTCCTGGTTGTCCTGTCTGTTAATGGGATGGTTGGTCCTGGTTGTCCTGTCTGTTAATGGGATGGTCAGTCCTGGTTGTCCTCCTGTCTGTTAATGGGATGGATGGTCCTGGTTGTCCTGTCTGTTAATGGGATGGTTGGTCCTGGTTGTCCTCCTGTCTGTTAATGGGATGGTCAGTCCTGGTTGTCCTGTCTGTTAATGGGATGGTTGGTCCTGGTTGTCCTGTCTGTTAATGGGATGGTTGGTCCTGGTTGTCCTGTCTGTTAATGGGATGGTTGGTCCTGGTTGTCCTCCTGTCTGTTAATGGGATGGTTGGTCCTGGTTGTCCTCCTGTCTGTTAATGGGATGGTTGGTCCTGGTTGTCCTGTCTGTTAATGGGATGGTTGGTCCTGGTTGTCCTGTCTGTTAATGGGATGGTTGGTCCTGGTTGTCCTGTCTGTTAATGGTCGTCAGAGTTGATGTCTTGATGTCCTGATTCTGCAGAGCTGCATATTTTATACAAATTCATCTAATTGATTTATGACTCTGTAAATCAGACCTCTCTCTCTCTTTTAGTCCCTGAGCCAAAGGGACAGTAGAGGAGTAATGTGATAGCGACAAACCATAGACCAGGACTGTAAAAAATGCTCTGTTTATAAGTATCTCTAATAGTTACTCTATCACGTTTGTGAGTGCATGTGATTGTGTTCCCGCGCACGTGTACTTATGTGTGTGCATTATCGCGTGTGTTTGTATGCATGATTGTGTGCATTGTGTGCATTGTGTGCATTGTGTGCATTGTGTGTATTGTGTGTACTTGTGGACTCGTGTGAGTCTTACGACAGATAGTTGAAATCAAAAGTGTACCAAAGTTCAACGAGAACTGCATGGAGGGTAATGGAATGTCTAAACAATGCTTTCTCTGGGATGCCAAGCCTGAAGGACCTAGCAGGGCCTTGGGTACTACCTAACCCTGGGATGCCAAGCCTGAGGGACCCAGTAGGGCCTTGGTAACTACCTAACCCTGGGATGCCAAGCCTGAGGGACCCAGTAGGGCCTTGGTAACTACCTAACCCTGAGATGCCAAGCCTGAGGGACCCAGTAGGACCTTGGTAACTACTCAACCCTGGGATGCCAAGCCTGAGGGTCCTAGCAGGGCCGTGGTAACTACCCAACCCTGGGATGCCAAGCCTGAGGATCCTAGCAGGGCCTTGGTAACTACTCAACCCTGGGATGCCAAGCCTGAGGGTCCTAGCAGGGCCTTGGTAACTACCTAACCCTGGGATGCCAAGCCTGAGGGTCCCAGTAGGGCCTTGGTAACTACCTAACCCTGGGATGGAAAGCCTGAGGGACCCAGTAGGGCCTTGGTAACTACCTAACCCTGGGATGCCAAGCCTGAGGGACCCAGTAGGGCCTTGGTAACTACCTAACCCTGGGATGCCAAGCCTGAGAGACCCAGTAGGGCCTTGGTAACTACCTAACCCTGGGATGACAAGCCTGAGGGTCCCAGTAGGGCCTTGGTAACTACCTAACCCTGGGATGGAAAGCCTGAGGGACCCAGTAGGGCCTTGGTAACTACCTAACCCTGGGATGCCAAGCCTGAGGGACCCAGTAGGGCCTTGGTAACTACCTAACCCTGGGATGCCAAGCCTGAGGGACCCAGTAGGGCCTTGGTAACTACCTAACCCTGGGATGCCAAGCCTGAGGGACCCAGTAGGGCCTTGGAAACTACCCAACCCTGGGATGCCAAGCCTGAGGGACCCAGTAGGGCCTTGGTAACTACCTAACCCTGGGATGCCAAGCCTGAGGGACCCAGTAGGGCCTTGGTAACTACCTAACCCTGGGATGCCAAGCCTGAGGGACCCAGTAGGGCCTTGGTAACTACCTAACCCTGGGATGCCAAGCCTGAGGGACCCAGTAGGGCCTTGGTAACTACCCAACCCTGGGATGCCAAGCCTGAGGGACCCAGTAGGGCCTTGGAAACTACCTAGGGGGGTGGGGGGTGATGGGGGTGATGGGGGTAGAGAAACTACCGCTCCCATTGTTTTCAGCATTTAAAACCAACACCCCCCCCCCATCTACTGTTGTGACTACCTGGACCTACCGTTTGGTTTAGAAGTACTGAAACCAAACCGTAGGATTTGAATGAAAAGTATTTTAATAAACTACGTGATAAAAGGTGACGGTAAAGAACCGTTCATCATTTCAAATAGTCTTACATGTCGTATTAAAAACATATACACACTTTCAATTGGTCAGGGGCCAGACAGGATGCCTGAGAAGGAACACAGTTTAAACCATGTAGGCTATATTATACACAGAAATACATTGTGTTGCATATGTGAGTGAAACACACTAGGCTGGTAGGGATTCAGCATTGAAAAAACATTTAATTGGATTAAATCATTATAGTCCATAATTGCACATATACAGTAGGCTGTGACTGACTTAGAATGAAATAAGCCTTATTCAGCTCAGTCTACAGTGCCTTTGAGTTCATTTTTAGAAACACCAGTTTTGGCCAGAGTCTGTGGCTTCAGGCTCATGTAACGGTGCCTGGAGAGCAGCCCAGCAAGGGGAGAATATCCTCTCTGCACTTGCAGAGCCACTAGGGATGCTAAACCCCCGTCGGGTCACTCTAGCCAGGTTGGGCAGGGATGCTAAACCCCGTCGGGTCACTCTAGCCAGGTTGGGCAGGGATGCTAAACCACCGTCTCTAGCCAGGTTGGGCAGGGATGCTAAATCCCCGTCGGGTCACTCTTGCCAGGTTGGGCAGGGATGCTAAATCCCCGTCGGGTCACTCTTGCCAGGCTGGGCAGGGATGCTAAACCCCCGTCGGGTCACTCTAGCCAGGTTGGGCAGGGATGCTAAACCCCGTCGGGTCACTCTAGCCAGGTTGGGCAGGGATGCTAAATCCCCGTCGGGTCACTCTTGCCAGGTTGGGCAGGGATGCTAAACCCCCGTCGGGTCACTCTAGCCAGGTTGGGCAGGGATGCTAAATCCCCGTCGGGTCACTCTTGCCAGGTTGGGCAGGGATGCTAAACCCCGTCACTCTAGCCAGGCTCGGGTCACTCTTGCCAGGCTGGGCAGGGATGCTAAACCCCGCGGGTCACTCTTGCCAGGTTGGGCAGGGATGCTAAATCCCCCGTCGGGTCACTCTTGCCAGGCTGGGCAGGGATGCTAAACGGGTCACTCTTGCCAGGCTGGGCAGGGATGCTAAACCCCGTCGGGTCACTCTTGCAGGCTGGGCAGGGATGCTAAACCCCGTCGGGTCACTCTTGCCAGGCTGGACAGGGATGCTAAACCCCCCGTCGGGTCACTCTAAGGCTGGGCAGGGATGCCCCCGTCGGGTCACTCTAGCCAGGCTGGGCAGGGATGCTAAACCCCCGTCGGGTCACTCTAGCCAGGCTGGGCAGGGATGCTAAACCCCCGTCGGGTCACTCTTGCCAGGCCGGGAGGGATGCTAAACCCCCGTCGGGTCACTCTAGCCAGGCTGAGCAGGGATGCTAAACCCCTGTCAGGTCACTCTTGCCAGGCCGGGAGGGATGCTAAACCCCCGTCGGGTCACTCTTGCCAGGCCGGGCAGGAATGCTAAACCCCCATAGGTACTTTAGACCTGGAGGTTTTTACGCAGAATAACCCTGTCAACATGGAAAGCTCCTTGAAAGAGGTACTATGTTTGGGGTTTTAGGCCGGGTTTCTGTACAGCACTTTGAGATATCAGCTGATGTAAGAAGGGCTTTATAAATACATTTGATTTGATCTCATTGTTACTAATATTGTAGAACTTTGTTCTAAAGCTGTATCCAAACGTCCAACGGCCTAAAATATAAAATAAAAGATGTTGCTGTGACTCTTATGTGGACGATGGAATAAATATTTGTTCGTCTGACGTGAGATATGCGGTCAGCTGTATGAATGGCTCAAGGAAGAGGATGCCCCTGCCTTGCATAGTCCCATGGGACATCTTAATTGGGCATGGGACACAAGCTACGGCTTGATCACCCTTTAGCTGGCCACCTTTGATGAGGGTGTTTAGTGATTAAAGGCCGATACACCCACTGATTCGAAGGCACACTACTGAGGATGTGTCCCAAAAATTGACATCTTACCCCAGTCTAAGAAATAAACCTCCCATGCCACTCTGTCAACATCACGGCAAATCTCATGCGAGTGCATTCCATCTATTGGCACAATGGACAGTTTTTAACATCTCGTCCCGTGTTTTATGATTCTGAGGAGCATCCAGACGCTGCACTTGATACATTTATGAAATAGCTTCTTCCAATTATTGATAAACATGCACCTGTTAATAAACTGACTGTTAAGGCTCCAAGGATTGATGAGGGAATTGAATAAACCTGTATGGTTGAAAGAGATGGGGCAAAAGGAATGTCTAATAATTCTGTCAGCACATCTGACTTAGTGCACAATTGAGAAATGATGTGACTCAACAAAAAGGAGAAGAAACTTTTATTATGAAGCCAAGATCTGCATCTTAATCTGCTTGAGGACTTTGTGACGTCTGGAGCTAGACGACAGTGTGATCAAGCTCTCCGAAGCTGCTGTGTGCAACACCTTTCAACAGGTCAACGGTCTCAAGGCTTCTGGGCCACACGGATAACCAGGATGTGTGCTCATAGCATGCGCAGACCAACTGGCAAGTGTCTTCACTGACATTTTCAAATCCCTCCCTGACTGAGTCTGTAATACCAAACATGTTTCAAGCAGACCACCATAGTCCCTGTGCCCAGGGAAGCGATGGTAACCTAACTTAATGATTACCGCCCCCCCTAGCACTCACGTCGGTAGCCATGAAGTGCATTGAAAGGCTAGTCATGGCTCACATCAACACCATCATCCCGGGAAACCCTAGACCCACTCCAATTTGCATACCGCCCCAACAATTGCACTCCACAACGCCTTTTCCCACCTGGACAAAGCCGATGTGAGAATGCTATTCATTGACTACAGCATAGTGTTCAACACCATAGTGCCCTCAAAGCTGATCACTAAGCTAAGGACCCTGGGACAAAATACCTCCCTCTGCAACTGGATCCTGGACCTCTTGACAGGCCGCCCCGCCCAGCCCCGGTAAGGGTAGGCAGCAACACAACCGCCACGCTGATCCTCAACACAGGGGCCACTCAGGGGTGCATGCAGGTGTCCGCTCCTGTACTCCCTGTTCACCTACGACTGCATGGCCAGGCACGACTCCAACACCATCATTAAGTTTGCTGATGACACAACAGTGGTAGGCCTGATCAACAACAACAATGAGACAGCCTACAGGGAGGAGGTCAGAGACCTGGCAGTGTGGTTCCAGGACAACAACCTCTCCCTTAATGTGAGCAAGACAAAGGAGCTGATCGTGGACTGCAAGGAAAGGAGTGCCGATCAGGCCCCCATTAACATCGACGGGGCTGTGGTGGAGCGGGTGGAGAGTTTCAAGTTCATTGGTGTCCACATCACCAACGAACTCTCACGGTTCAAACACACCAAGACAGTCGTGAAGAGTTGAGGAACGACTGACTGCGATACTGCTTGTTTCTATTAGTAACATTAATGTGTTGGAAATGTCCTAGTTGTTTACATAGTCAACTTACACACAGCACCGACACACACACACTAACCCCACCAGACATGCCACCAGGGGTCTTTTCACAGTCCGACACACACACACACTAACCCCACCAGACAAGCCACCAGGGGTCTTTTCACAGTCCGATACACACACACACACTAACCCCACCAGACATGCCACCAGGGGTCTTTTCACAGTCCGATACACACACACACACTAACCCCACCAGACAAGCCACCAGGGGTTTTTACACAGCACCGACACACACACACTAACCCCACCAGACAAGCCACCAGGGGTATTTTCACAGCACCGACACACACACACACTAACCCCACCAGACATGCCACCAGGGGTCTTTTCACAGTCCGACACACACACACACTAACCCCACCAGACAAGCCACCAGGGGTCTTTTCACAGCACCGACACACACACACTAACCCCACCAGACACTCCACCAGGGGTCTTTTCACAGCACCGACACACACACTCTAACCATACCAGACAAGCCACCAGGGGGTATTTTCACAGCACCGACACACACACACTAACCCCACCAGACATGCCACCAGGGGTCTTTTCACAGCACCGACACACACACACTAACCCCACCAGACACGACACCAGGGGTCTTTACACAGCACCGACACACACACACACTAACCCCACCAGACAAGCCATCAGGGGTCTTTTCACAGTCCCCAGATCCAGAACAAATTCAAGGATAGGTGCGGTATTATAAAGAGCAATGAGTGCATGGAACTTCCATCTTATACAGCGCAAGTGAACAGCAGACCTGGTTTCAAAAAACAAGATCCTGACGGCCAACGGAGATCCTGACGGCCAACGGAGATCCTGACGGCCAACGGAGATCCTAACGGCCAACGGAGATCCTAACGGCCAACGGAGATCCTAACGGCCAACGGAGATCCTGGCGGCCAACGGAGATCCTGACGGCCAACGGAGATCCTGACGGCCAACGGAGATCCTGACGGCCAACGGAGATCCTGACGGCCAACGGAGATCCTGACTCCCAACGGAGATCCTAAAGGCTAACCGAGATCCTGATGGCCAACGGAGATCCTGACGGCCAACGGAGATCCTAACGGCCAACGGAGATCCTAACGGCCAACGGAGATCCTAACGGCCAACGGAGATCCTAACGGCCAACGGAGATCCTGACGGCCAACGGAGATCCTGACGGCCAACGGAGATCCCTGACGGCCAACGGAGATCCTGACGGCCAACGGAGATCCTGACGGCCAACGGAGATCCTGACGGCCAACGGAGATCCTGACTCCCAACGGAGATCCTAAAGGACCAACCGAGATCCTGATGGCCAACGGAGATCCTGACGGCCAACGGAGATCCTGACGGCCAACGGAGATCCTGACTGCTCTGGGTGAGCCTAAAGCTCCATTATCACTGGGACCAACGGTTTCCTGACTGCTCTGGTTGATATGCTACATTATCACTGGGACTGCCTGGTTTACTGCTCTGGAGATCCTGACGGCCAACGGAGATCCTGACGGCCTGGGAGATGCCTGGTTTAGATCTGCTCTGCCTGGTTTACTACTCTGGGAGATGCTCCATTATCACTGGGACTGCCTGGTTTACTGCTCTGGGTGATATGCTCCATTATCACTGGGACTGCCTGGTTTACTGCTCTGGTTGATATGCTACATTATCACTGGGACTGCCTGGTTTACTGCTCTGGTTGATATGCTCCATTATCACTGGGACTGCCTGGTTTACTGCTCTGCCTGGTTTACTGCTCTGGTTGATATGCTACATTATCACTGGGACTGCCTGGTTTACTGCTCTGGTTGATATGCTACATTATCACTGGGACTGCCTGGTTTACTACTCTGGGTGATATGCTACATTATCACTGGGACTGCCTGGTTTACTACTCTGGTACAGTAACATGGTCTCAGGGTAGTTCATATTATTGTGTACGTAAATCTTTGACAGGGCAATTAGTGTGATACATTCTGTTACGTTGGCTTTTATTATGAATAGAATAATAGTAGTACAATATCATGCAAACGATATGACATATAGTATCATACGTCTTACGGAAATAACATACAAATTGGATGACATATGGCTTCCGAGGCCAGACTGGGTAGAGAAAGAGAGAGGTCTCCCAGCCCTGTAGAGGAAGACAGAGGTCTCCCAGCCCGGTAGAGGAAGACAGAGGTCTCCCAGCCCTGTAGAGAAAGACAGAGGTCTCCCAGCCCGATAGAGGAAGACAGAGGTCTCCCAGCCCTGTAGAGAAAAACAGAGGTCTCCCAGCCCTGTAGAGAAAGACAGAGGTCTCCCAGCCCGGTAGAGGAAGACAGAGGTCTCCCAGCCCTGTAGAGAAAGACAGAGGTCTCCCAGCCCGGTAGAGAAGGACAGTGGTCTCCCAGCCCGGTAGATAAAGACAGAGGTCTCCCAGCCCGGTAGAGAAACACAGAGGTCTCCCAGCCCTGTAGAGAAAGACAGAGGTCTCCCAGCCCGGTAGAGAAGGACAGAGGTCTCCCAGCCCGGTAGATAAAGACAGAGGTCTCCCAGTCCTGTAGAGAAAGACAGAGGTCTCCCAGCCCGGTAGAGAAAGACAGAGGTCTCCCAGCCCGGTAGAGAAACACAGAGGTCTCCCAGCCCGGTAGAGAAGGACAGAGGTCTCCCAGCCCGGTAGAGGAAGACAGAGGTCTCCCAGCCCGGTAGAGGAAGACAGAGGTCTCCCAGCCCGATAGAGGAAGACAGAGGTCTCCCAGCCCGGTAGAGAAACACAGAGGTCTCCCAGCCCGGTAGAGGAAGACAGAGGTCTCCCAGCCCGGTAGAGGAAGACAGAGGTCTCCCAGCCCTGTAGAGAAAGACAGAGGTCTCCCAGCCCGGTAGAGAAACACAGAGGTCTCCCAGCCCTGTAGAGAAAGACAGAGGTCTCCCAGCCCGGTAGAGAAGGACAGTGGTCTCCCAGCCCGGTAGAGAAAGACAGAGGTCTCCCAGCCCGGTAGAGGAAGACTGAGGTCTCCCAGCCCTGTAGAGAAAGCCAGAGGTCTCCCAGCCCGGTAGAGAAGGACAGAGGTCTCCCAGTCCTGTAGAGAAAGACAGAGGTCTCCCAGCCCGGTAGAGAAAGACAGAGGTCTCCCAGCCAGGTAGAGAAAGACAGAGGTCTCCCAGCCCTATAGAGAAAGACAGAGGTCTCCCAGCCCGGTCAGCAGAGACCTCTGTCCCAGAGGTTCATTGTGTCACTCGGTCATAACATTTGTAGATCCTGTATGCTGTGAGGTGACAGAGAATTTTCTTCAATTTCTCAGAGAGCAGGACGAGATGAGAGAGAGTAGTTAAAGAGAAAGCAGAGGGGAAGTAGGCACTTGAGATGACAAGGATGGAATCTGGAGGGCTCTCCTTACCAGATGACCCTGGGGTGGGAGGGAGGGAGGGAGAGAGAGAGGAGAGAGGGAGGGAGAGGGGGAGAGAGAGAGAGAGAGGGGGGAGAGAGGGGGAGAGAGAGAGAGGGGGGGGAGAGAGGGGAGAGAGAGAGGGCGAGAGAGAGAGGGGGGGAGAGAGGGGGAGAGAGAGAGAGAGAGAGAGAGAGGGAGAGAGAGAGAGAGAGAGAGAGAGAGAGAGAGAGAGAGAGAGAGAGAGAGAGAGAGAGAGAGAGAGAGAGAGAGAGAGAGAGAGAGAGAGATGCTGTGAGAAAACGAGCTCTGCATCTTTCCTCCAGAACTGGCATCATGGCGTGACTCCAAGTCTCTTCTTCTCCTCTCCTCCTCTTATCTCAGATTTAGAACAGCGAGATGTTTAGACATGAACGGACACATATCTACATAACTATGACCCTGGGTTAGTGTCCCAAACGGCACCCCTAGCCTTACGGGGATCTGGTCTAAAGTAGTAGTGCACTACGTAGGGAATAGGGTACTGTTTGGTACACGTCCCTGGTCTCCTCGTTAGTGAGAAGCTACACGTGTTGTTGACTGGCCCCACTGGCCTCTCAGGCTGCTATTGTCCAGCACAAACACAACCTCTGTATTGGGGTAGGGAGACATAATACGCATTCCCAAAATGGCCCCCTGTACTACTATAGACCAGAGCCCTATGGCCCCCTATTCTCTATATATAGTGTACTACTTTAGACCAGAGCCTTAATTGGGCTCTGGACAATAGTAGTGCACTAGGTAGGCAATAGGGTGCCATAGGCCTTATGTCTAAAGTAATGTACTATATAGGGAATAGGGCTCTGGTCTATAGTAGTACCACTATATAGGGAATAGGGCTCTGGTCTATAGTAGTACCACTATATAGGGAATAGGGCTCTGGTCTATAGTAGTACCACTATATAGGGAATAGGGCTCTGGTCTATAGTAGTACCACTATATAGGGAATAGGGCTCTGGTCTATAGTAGTACCACTATATAGGGAATAGGGCTCTGGTCTATAGTAATACCACTATATAGGGAATAGGACTCTGGTCTATAGTAGTGTACTATATAGGGAATAGGGCGCTGGTCTATAGTAGTGTACTATATAGGGAATAGGGCTCTGGTCTATAGTAGTACCACTATATAGGGAATAGGGCTCTGGTCTATAGTAGTGTACTATATAGGGAATAGGGCTCTGGTCTATAGTAGTACCACTATATAGGGAATAGGGCTCTGGTCTATAGTAGTACCACTATATAGGGAATAGGGCTCTGGTCTATAGTAGTGCACTATATAGGGAATAGGGCTCTGGTCTATAGTAGTACCACTATATAGGGAATAGGGCTCTGGTCTATAGTAGTACCACTATATAGGGAATAGGGCTCTGGTCTATAGTAGTACCACTATATAGGGAATAGGGCTCTGGTCTATAGTAGTACCACTATATAGGGAATAGGGCTCTGGTCTATAGTAA
>NW_025746017.1:0-42500 GCF_021184085.1 Oncorhynchus gorbuscha | reverse complement strand
TCATCAGTCATCAGTCATCAGGTATCAGTCAGCAGTCATCAGTCAGCAGGTATCAGTCATCAGTCATCAGTCATCAGTCAGCAGTCATCAGTCAGCAGTCAGCAGTCAGTAGTCATCAGGTATCAGTCATCAGTCATCAGTCAACAGTCAGCAGTCATCAGTCATCAGTCATCAGTCAGCAGGTATCAGTCAGCAGTCAGCAGGTATCAGTCAGCAGGTATCAGTCAGCAGTCAGCAGGTATCAGTCAACAGGTATCAGTCATCAGGTATCAGTCAGCAGGTATCAGTCAGCAGTCATCAGTCATCAGTCATCAGGTATCAGTCAGCAGTCATCAGGTATCAGTCAGCCGTTATCAGTCAGCAGGTATCAGTCAGCAGTCAGCAGTCAGCAGTCATCAGGTATCAGTCAGCCGTTATCAGTCAGCAGGTATCAGTCATCAGGTATCAGTCATCAGTCATCAGTCAGCAGGTATCAGTCAGCCGTTATCAGTCAGCAGGTATCAGTCATCAGGTATCAGTCATCAGGTATCAGTCAGCAGGTATCAGTCAGCAGTCATCAGGTATCAGTCATCAGTCATCAGGTATCAGTCATCAGTCATCAGGTATCAGTCATCAGTCATCAATCATCAGTCATCAGTCAGCAGTCAGCAGTCATCAGGTATCAGTCAGCAGTCAGCAGTCATCAGGTATCAGTCAGCAGTCAGCAGTCATCAGGTATCAGTCATCAGGTATCAGTCATCAGGTATCAGTCAGCAGTCAGCAGTCAGCAGTCATCAGTCATCAGTCATCAGGTATCAGTCAGCAGTCATCAGTCATCAGTCATCAGTCATCAGTCATCAGGTATCAGTCATCAGTCATCAGTCATCAGGTATCAGTCATCAGGTATCAGTCATCAGTCATCAGTCATCAGGTCATCAGTCATCAGTCATCAGTCATCAGGTATCAGTCATCAGGTATCAGTCATCAGTCATCAGTCATCAGGTATCAGTCATCAGTCATCAGGTATCAGGTATCAGTCATCAGTCATCAGTCAGCAGTCATCAGGTATCAGTCAGCAGTCATCAGGTATCAGTCATCAGTCATCAGTCATCAATCATCAGTCATCAGTCAGCAGGTATCAGTCATCAGGTATCAGTCAGCAGTCAGCAGTCATCAGGTATCAGTCAGCAGTCATCAGGTATCAGTCAGCAGGTATCAGTCATCAGGTATCAGTCAGTAGTCAGCAGGTATCAGTCATCAGGTATCAGTCAGCAGTCAGCAGGTATCAGTCATCAGGTATCAGTCAGCAGTCATCAGGTATCAGTCAGCAGTCATCAGGTATCAGTCAGCAGGTATCAGTCATCAGTCATCAGGTATCAGTCATCAGTCAGTAGGTATCAGTCAGCAGGTATCAGTCAGTAGTCATCAGGTATCAGTCAGCAGTCATCAGTCATCAGGTATCAGTCATCAGTCATCAGTCATCAGTCAACAGTCATCAGGTATCAGTCATCAGTCAGTAGTCATCAGGTATCAGTCACCAGTCAGCAGTCATCAGTCATCAGGTATCAGTCACCAGTCAGTAGTCATCAGGTATCAGTCATCAGTCATCAGTCATCAGGTATCAGTCATCAGTCATCAGTCATCAGTCAACAGTCATCAGGTATCAGTCATCAGTCAGTAGTCATCAGGTATCAGTCATCAGTCAGCAGGTATCAGTCAGCAGGTATCAGTCATCAGTCATCAGGTATCAGTCATCAGTCATCAGTCATCAGTCAGCAGTCATCAGGTATCAGTCATCAGTCAGCAGGTATCAGTCAGCAGGTATCAGTCATCAGTCATCAGGTATCAGTCATCAGTCATCAGTCATCAGTCATCAGTCATCAGGTATCAGTCAGCAGTCATCAGTCAGCAGTCATCAGGTAGCAGTCATCAGTCATCAGTCATCAGTCATCAGTCAGCAGTCATCAGGTATCAGTCATCAGTCATCAGTCAGCAGGTATCAGTCAGCAGTCAGCAGGTATCAGTCAGCAGTCATCAGTCAGCAGTCATCAGGTATCAGTCATCAGTCATCAGTCAGCAGGTATCAGGTATCAGTCGGCAGGTATCAGTCATCAGTCATCAGTCAGCAGTCATCAGTCAGCAGTCATCAGTCATCAGTCAGCAGGTATCAGTCAGCAGTCATCAGTCATCAGGTATCAGTCATCAGTCATCAGTCAGCAGTCATCAGGTATCAGTCATCAGTCATCAGTCAGCAGTCATCAGTCAGCAGTCATCAGGTATCAGTCAGCAGTCATCAGTCAGCAGTCATCAGGTATCAGTCATCAGGTATCAGTCATCAGTCAGCAGTCATCAGGTATCAGTCAGCAGATATCAGTCATCAGTCAGCAGGTATCAGTCAGTAGTCATCAGTCATCAGTCAGCAGATATCAGTCATCAGTCATCAGGTATCAGTCATCAGTCATCAGTCATCAGTCATCAGTCATCAGGTATCAGTCAGCAGGTATCAGTCGGCAGGTATCAGTCATCAGTCATCAGTCAGCAGGTATCAGTCATCAGTCATCAGTCAGCAGGTATCAGTCATCAGTCATCAGTCATCAGGTATCAGTCAGCAGGTATCAGTCGGCAGGTATCAGTCATCAGTCATCAGTCAGCAGGTATCAGTCATCAGTCATCAGTCATCAGGTATCAGTCAGCAGGTATCAGTCGGCAGGTATCAGTCATCAGTCATCAGTCAGCAGGTATCAGTCATCAGTCATCAGTCAGCAGGTATCAGTCATCAGTCATCAGTCAGCAGGTATCAGTCATCAGTCAGCAGTCATCAGGTATCAGTCATCAGTCATCAGTCATCAGGTATCAGTCATCAGTCATCAGTCATCAGGTATCAGTCAGCAGTCATCAGGTATCAGTCAGCAGGTATCAGTCATCAGTCATCAGTCAGCAGGTATCAGTCATCAGTCATCAGTCATCAGTCATCAGGTATCAGTCAGCAGTCATCAGTCATCAGTCATCAGTCATCAGTCATCAGGTATCAGTCAGCAGTCATCAGTCATCAGTCATCAGGTATCAGTCAGCAGGTATCAGTCATCAGTCATCAGGTATCAGTCATCAGGTATCAGTCATCAGGTATCAGTCAGCAGGTATCAGTCATCAGGTATCAGTCATCAGTCATCAGTCAGCAGGTATCAGTCATCAGTCATCAGTCAGCAGGTATCAGTCATCAGTCATCAGTCATCAGTCAGCAGGTATCAGTCATCAGTCATCAGTCATCAGTCATCAGTCATCAGGTATCAGTCAGCAGGTATCAGTCAGCAGGTATCAGTCAGCAGGTATCAGTCATCAGTCATCAGTCATCAGGTATCAGTCATCAGTCATCAGTCAGCAGGTATCAGTCATCAGTCATCAGTCATCAGTCAGCAGGTATCAGTCATCAGTCATCAGGTATCAGTCAGCAGGTATCAGTCATCAGTCATCAGGTATCAGTCAGCAGTCATCAGTCATCAGTCAGCAGTCATCAGTCATCAGTCATCAGTCATCAGTCATCAGTCAGCAGTCATCAGTCATCAGTCATCAGTCATCAGTCATCAGTCATCAGTCAGCAGTCATCAGTCATCAGTCAGCAGGTATCAGTCATCAGTCATCAGGTATCAGTCAGCAGTCATCAGTCATCAGTCAGCAGGTATCAGTCATCAGTCATCAGTCATCAGTCATCAGTCATCAGTCATCAGTCAGCAGTCATCAGTCATCAGTCATCAGTCATCAGTCATCAGTCATCAGTCAGCAGTCATCAGTCATCAGTCAGCAGGTATCAGTCATCAGTCATCAGGTATCAGTCAGCAGTCATCAGTCATCAGTCAGCAGGTATCAGTCATCAGTCATCAGGTATCAGTCAGCAGTCATCAGTCATCAGTCATCAGTCATCAGTCATCAGGTATCAGTCAGCAGTCATCAGTCATCAGTCAGCAGTCATCAGTCAGCAGTCATCAGTCATCAGTCATCAGGTATCAGGTATCAGTCGGCAGGTATCAGTCATCAGTCATCAGTCATCAGTCAGCAGTCATCAGTCATCAGTCATCAGGTATCAGTCGGCAGGTATCAGTCAGCAGGTATCAGTCATCAGTCAGTAGGTATCAGTCAGCAGGTATCAGTCAGTAGTCATCAGGTATCAGTCAGCAGTCATCAGTCATCAGGTATCAGTCATCAGTCATCAGTCATCAGTCAACAGTCATCAGGTATCAGTCATCAGTCAGTAGTCATCAGGTATCAGTCAGCAGTCATCAGTCATCAGGTATCAGTCATCAGTCATCAGTCATCAGTCAGTAGTCATCAGGTATCAGTCATCAGTCATCAGTCATCAGTCAGTAGTCATCAGGTATCAGTCATCAGTCAGCAGGTATCAGTCAGCAGGTATCAGTCATCAGTCATCAGGTATCAGTCATCAGTCATCAGTCATCAGTCAGCAGTCATCAGGTATCAGTCATCAGTCAGCAGGTATCAGTCAGCAGGTATCAGTCATCAGTCATCAGGTATCAGTCATCAGTCATCAGTCATCAGTCATCAGTCATCAGGTATCAGTCAGCAGTCATCAGTCAGCAGTCATCAGGTAGCAGTCATCAGTCATCAGTCATCAGTCATCAGTCAGCAGTCATCAGGTATCAGTCATCAGTCATCAGTCAGCAGGTATCAGTCAGCAGTCAGCAGGTATCAGTCAGCAGTCATCAGTCAGCAGTCATCAGGTATCAGTCAGCAGATATCAGTCATCAGTCATCAGGTATCAGTCATCAGTCATCAGTCATCAGTCATCAGTCATCAGTCAGCAGTCATCAGTCATCAGTCATCAGTCATCAGTCAGCAGTCATCAGGTATCAGGTATCAGTCAGCAGTCATCAGTCATCAGTCATCAGTCATCAGTCATCAGTCATCAGGTATCAGTCATCAGTCATCAGTCATCAGGTATCAGTCATCAGTCATCAGTCAGCAGGTATCAGGTATCAGTCGGCAGGTATCAGTCATCAGTCATCAGTCAGCAGTCATCAGTCAGCAGTCATCAGTCATCAGTCAGCAGGTATCAGTCAGCAGTCATCAGTCATCAGGTATCAGTCATCAGTCATCAGTCAGCAGTCATCAGGTATCAGTCATCAGTCATCAGTCAGCAGTCATCAGTCAGCAGTCATCAGGTATCAGTCAGCAGTCATCAGTCAGCAGTCATCAGGTATCAGTCATCAGTCATCAGTCAGCAGTCATCAGTCAGCAGTCATCAGGTATCAGTCAGCAGATATCAGTCATCAGTCAGCAGGTATCAGTCAGTAGTCATCAGTCATCAGTCAGCAGTCATCAGGTATCAGTCAGCAGGTATCAGTCGGCAGGTATCAGTCATCAGTCATCAGGTATCAGTCATCAGTCATCAGTCATCAGTCATCAGGTATCAGTCATCAGTCATCAGGTATCAGTCATCAGTCATCAGTCATCAGTCATCAGTCATCAGGTATCAGTCAGTCATCAGGTATCAGTCATCAGTCATCAGTCAGCAGGTATCAGTCATCAGTCATCAGTCAGCAGGTATCAGTCAGCAGGTATCAGTCATCAGTCATCAGTCATCAGGTATCAGTCAGCAGGTATCAGTCAGCAGGTATCAGTCATCAGTCATCAGTCAGCAGGTATCAGTCATCAGTCATCAGTCATCAGGTATCAGTCATCAGGTATCAGTCATCAGGTATCAGTCATCAGTCATCAGTCAGCAGGTATCAGTCATCAGTCATCAGTCATCAGGTATCAGTCATCAGTCATCAGTCAGCAGGTATCAGTCATCAGTCAGCAGTCATCAGGTATCAGTCATCAGTCATCAGTCATCAGGTATCAGTCATCAGTCATCAGTCATCAGGTATCAGTCAGCAGTCATCAGGTATCAGTCAGCAGGTATCAGTCATCAGTCATCAGTCAGCAGGTATCAGTCATCAGTCATCAGTCAGCAGGTATCAGTCATCAGTCATCAGTCATCAGTCATCAGTCATCAGTCATCAGTCATCAGGTATCAGTCAGCAGTCATCAGTCATCAGTCATCAGGTATCAGTCAGCAGGTATCAGTCATCAGTCATCAGGTCAGTCAGTATCATCAGGTATCAGTCATCAGTCATCAGTCATCAGGTATCAGTCATCAGTCATCAGTATCAGTCATCAGGTATCAGTCATCAGTATCAGTCATCAGGTATCAGTCAGCAGGTATCAGTCATCAGTCATCAGTCAGCAGGTATCAGTCATCAGTCATCAGTCAGCAGGTATCAGTCATCAGTCATCAGTCATCAGTCAGCAGGTATCAGTCATCAGTCATCAGTCAGCAGGTATCAGTCATCAGTCATCAGGTATCAGTCAGCAGGTATCAGTCAGCAGGTATCAGTCAGCAGGTATCAGTCATCAGTCATCAGTCAGCAGGTATCAGTCATCAGTCATCAGTCAGCAGGTATCAGTCATCAGTCATCAGTCATCAGTCAGCAGGTATCAGTCATCAGTCATCAGTCATCAGTCATCAGTCATCAGGTCATCAGTCATCAGTCAGCAGTCATCAGTCATCAGTCATCAGTCATCAGTCATCAGTCAGCAGTCATCAGTCATCAGTCATCAGTCATCAGTCATCAGTCATCAGTCAGCAGTCATCAGTCATCAGTCATCAGGTATCAGTCAGCAGTCATCAGTCATCAGGTATCAGTCGGCAGGTATCAGTCATCAGTCATCAGTCATCAGTCAGCAGTCATCAGGTATCAGTCATCAGTCATCAGTCATCAGTCAGCAGTCATCAGTCATCAGTCATCAGGTATCAGGTATCAGTCGGCAGGTATCAGTCATCAGTCATCAGTCATCAGTCAGCAGTCATCAGTCATCAGTCATCAGGTATCAGTCGGCAGGTATCAGTCAGCAGGTGTCAGTCAGCAGTCAGCAGTCATCAGTCATCAGTCATCAGTCATCAGTCATCAGTCATCAGTCATCAGGTATCAGGTATCAGTCGGCAGGTATCAGTCATCAGTCATCAGTCATCAGTCAGCAGTCATCAGGTATCAGTCATCAGTCATCAGTCATCAGTCAGCAGTCATCAGTCATCAGTCATCAGGTATCAGGTATCAGTCAGCAGGTATCAGTCATCAGTCATCAGTCATCAGTCAGCAGTCATCAGGTATCAGGTATCAGTCGGCAGGTATCAGTCATCAGTCAGCAGTCATCAGGTATCAGGTATCAGTCGGCAGGTATCAGTCATCAGTCATCAGTCATCAGTCATCAGTCATCAGTCAGCAGTCATCAGTCATCAGTCATCAGGTATCAGTCGGCAGGTATCAGTCATCAGTCATCAGTCATCAGTCAGCAGTCATCAGGTATCAGGTATCAGTCGGCAGGTATCAGTCATCAGTCATCAGTCATCAGTCATCAGTCATCAGGTATCAGGTATCAGTCGGCAGGTATCAGTCAGCAGGTATCAGGTATCAGGTATCAGTCGGCAGGTATCAGTCATCAGTCATCAGGTATCAGTCATCAGTCATCAGTCATCAGTCATCAGTCAGCAGTCATCAGTCAGCAGGTATCAGTCAGCAGGTATCAGTCATCAGTCATCAGTCAGCAGTCATCAGTCATCAGGTATCAGTCGGCAGGTATCAGTCATCAGTCATCAGGTATCAGTCATCAGTCATCAGTCATCAGTCATCAGTCAGCAGTCATCAGTCAGCAGGTATCAGTCAGCAGGTATCAGTCATCAGTCATCAGTCAGCAGTCATCAGTCGGCAGGTATCAGTCAGCAGGTGTCAGTCAGCAGTCATCAGTCATCAGGTGTCAGTCAGCAGTCATCAGTCATCAGTCAGCAGTCATCAGTCATCAGTCATCAGGTATCAGTCATCAGGTATCAGTCATCAGTCATCAGTCATCAGTCATCAGGTATCAGTCATCAGGTATCAGTCATCAGGTATCAGTCATCAGTCATCAGTCATCAGTCATCAGTCATCAGGTATCAGTCATCAGTCATCAGTCATCAGTCATCAGGTATCAGTCGGCAGGTATCAGTCAGCAGTCATCAGTCATCAGTCATCAGTCATCAGTCATCAGTCAGCAGGTATCAGTCATCAGTCATCAGTCATCAGTCAGCAGGTATCAGTCATCAGTCAGCAGTCATCAGGTATCAGTCGGCAGGTATCAGTCATCAGTCAGCAGGTATCAGTCATCAGTCATCAGTCATCAGTCAACTGAAATGTGTGATCCGGTCTCAACAGTAGTTGTCACTAAACTACGTGATGCTGATCTAGGGTTGAAGTAGTGGTCAGACTGAGTGCGTATCTGATCTGAGAGTTTGGCATCAACGGAAGCAGCAGAGTGTCTTGTCTCATTCACGTCATGTGTTCTCTTGTTATCAGTAAACAGTGAAGTGTTGTTTCATTGTGACTGACCTGAAAAAAAAGAGACAAGCAACAACAATGTCTCTCAGTCTTAATAATAATAATTAAAGTTGTTTGACGGGTGCTTATATTTATATTATATTATAATATATATATTATATTTATCACATATATATATTATATTTATCCTATTTCACATTTGTTCATGTTCAAGTGTATTAATACGCATGTGTGACTTGTAAATGTGTTTTTGTCAGATCCCCTCTCCCCCTGAGACACCCTCGGAGAGTGGGGTCACGGCAAGGGTCTATCCCATCTCCCCCTGAGAGACCCTCGGAGAGTGGGGTCACGGCCAGGGTCTATCCCATCTCCCACTGAGAAACCCTCGGAGAGTGGGGTCACGGCCAGGGTCTATCCCATCTCCCCCTGAGACACCCTCGGAGAGTGGGGTCACGGCCAGGGTCTATCCCATCTCCCCCTGAGAGACCCTCGGAGAGTGGGGTCACGGCCAGGGTCTATCCCATCTCCCCCTGAGAGACCCTCGGAGAGTGGGGTCACGGCCAGGGTCTATCCCATCTCCCCCTGAGAGACCCTCAGAGAGTGGGGTCACGGCCAGGGTCTATCCCCTCTCCCCCTGAGACACCCTCAGAGAGTGGGGTCACGGCCAGGGTCTATCCCATCTCCCCCTGAGAGACCCTCAGAGAGTGGGGTCACGGCCAGGGTCTATCCCATCTCCCCCTGAGACACCCTCAGAGAGTGGGGTCACGGCCAGGGTCTATCCCATCTCCCCCTGAGAGACCCTCAGAGAGTGGGGTCACGGCCAGGGTCTATCCCCTCTCCCCCTGAGACACCCTCAGAGAGTGGGGTCACGGCTTGGTCGCATCGGCTTGGTCGCATCGGGCGCTTCGCTCCCGCAGGTAGTATAACTTTTTACATTTCATTATAGCACAACGGTTTGATTTGTCTAATCTTAGCAATTTCTTCTCAGCTAGCTACATAGCCGTCTTTGTATCAAAGATAATTGCGTAATTATCGTATTTCGCCGTCCTAACGTAGTCTTCACTAGCCAGCTAGCTAACGTCCACTGATTAGCTGCACTGGGAAAACTATTACACTCAACTGAACGACTTGATCAGTGTAGTGTTAGCTAGCTACATAGCTGTCTTTGCTGTCTTCGTATCTTCGTTCCAAGATAATTGTGTTGTTTAGGTTTAGAGTGTGTAGTCTTAGAGTGATTATCTTAATTTACCGAGGTTAGCTAGCCAGCGATTTGTCGTCCTTAACGTAGGAGACTCTGCTAGCTAGCCAACAGCTAGCCAACGCTAGCCAACGTCTTCTGAATAGAACTCAACAACCCGGTCGCATTCACAGGTAGTATCACATTTTCATTTCATTACAGTACAACGGTTTGATTTGTTTGATCGTAGCTAGCTACATAGCTAGCTACATAGCCGTCTTTGTATCAAAGATAATTGTGTAGTCTAGAGCGATTTTCTAGGTTAGCTAGCCAGCTATTGTCGTTCTTTAAACGCAACGTAACGTAAACAACACTACTAGCTAGCCAGCTAGCCCCCGAATAGCAGCACTGTAGAAACTATTACACTCAACGGAACGACTTGATTAGTGTAGTGTCAACAACGCACCCACTGCCAGCTAGCCTACTTCAGCAGTACTGTATCATTTTAATCATTTTAGTCAATAAGATTCTTGCTACGTAGCTTAACTTTCTGAACATTCGAGACGTGTAGTCCACTTGTCATTCCAATCTCCTTTGCATTAGCGTAGCCTCTTCTGTAGCCTGTTAACTATGTGTCTGTTTATCCCTGTTCTCTCCTCTCTGCACAGACCATACAAACGCTCCACACCATCAGGCCGCGGCCACCCTAATCTGGTGGTCCCAGCGCGCATGACCCACGTGGAGTTCCAGGTCTCCGGTAGCCCCTGGAACTGCCGATCTGCGGTCAACAAGGCAGAGTTCATCTCAGCCTATGCCTCCCTCCAGTCCCTCGACTTCTTGGCACTAACGGAAACATGGATCACCACAGACAACACTGCTACTCCTACTGCTCTCTCTTCGTCCGCCCACGTGTTCTCGTACACCCCGAGAGCTTCTGGTCAGCGGGGTGGTGGCACCGGGATCCTCATCTCTCCCAAGTGGTCATTCTCTCTTTCTCCCCTTACCCATCTGTCTATCGCCTCCTTTGAATTCCATGCTGTCACAGTTACCAGCCCTTTCAAGCTTAACATCCTTATCATTTATCGCCCTCCAGGTTCCCTCGGAGAGTTCATCAATGAGCTTGATGCCTTGATAAGCTCCTTTCCTGAGGACGGCTCACCTCTCACAGTTCTGGGCGACTTTAACCTCCCCACGTCTACCTTTGACTCATTCCTCTCTGCCTCCTTCTTTCCACTCCTCTCCTCTTTTGACCTCACCCTCTCACCTTCCCCCTACTCACAAGGCAGGCAATACGCTCGACCTCATCTTTACTAGATGCTGTTCTTCCACTAACCTCATTGCAACTCCCCTCCAAGTCTCCGACCACTACCTTGTATCCTTTTCCCTCTCGCTCTCATCCAACACCTCCCACACTGCCCCTACTCGGATGGTATCGCGCCGTCCCAACCTTCGCTCTCTCTCCCCCGCTACTCTCTCCTCTTCCATCCTATCATCTCTTCCCTCCGCTCAATCCTAGGAATACCTAGGATAGGATAAGTATTTCCCCCCCCCTTTAAGATTTAGATGCACTATTGTAAAGTGACTGTTCCACTGGATGTCATAAGGTGAATGCACCAATTTGTAAGTCGCTCTGGATAAGAGCGTCTGCTAAATGACTTAAATGTAAATGTAATGTAATGTAAATGTAAATGTCACGGCCAGGGTCTATCCCCTCTCCCCCTGAGACACCCTCAGAGAGTGGGGTCACGGCCAGGGTCTATCCCCTCTCCCCCTGAGACACCCTCAGAGAGTGGGGTCACGGCCAGGGTCTATCCCCTCTCCCCCTGAGACACCCTCAGAGAGTGGGGTCACGGCCAGGGTCTATCCCATCTCCCCCTGAGACACCCTCAGAGAGTGGGGTCACGGCCAGGGTCTATCCCCTCTCCCCCTGAGACACCCTCAGAGAGTGGGGTCACGGCCAGGGTATATCCCCTCTCCCCCTGAGACACACAATGAGAGTGGGGTCACGGCCAGGGTCTATCCCCTCTCCCCCTGAGACACCCTCAGAGAGTGGGGTCACGGCCAGGGTCTATCCCCTCTCCCCCTGAGACACACAATGAGAGTGGGGTCACTGCCAGGGTCTATCCCCTCTCCCCCTGAGAAACCCTCAGAGAGTGGGGTCACGGCCAGGGTATATCCCCTCTCCCCCTGAGACACACAATGAGAGTGGGGTCACGGCCAGGGTCTATCCCCTCTCCCCCTGAGAGACCCTCAGAGAGTGGGGTCACGGCCAGGGTCTATCCCCTCTCCCCCTGAGAGACCCTCAGAGAGTGGGGTCACGGCCAGGGTCTATCCCCTCTCCCCCTGAGAGACCCTCAGAGAGTGGGGTCACGGCCAGGGTCTATCCCCTCTCCCCCTGAGACACCCTCAGAGAGTGGGGTCACGGCCAGGGTCTATCCCATCTCCCCCTGAGACACCCTCAGAGAGTGGGGTCACGGCCAGGACCTATCCCATCTCCCCCTGAGAAACCCTCAGAGAGTGGGGTCACGGCCAGGACATCTCCCATCTCCCCCTGAGACACCCTCAGAGAGTGGGGTCACGGCCAGGGTCTCCATAACCCATCTCCCCCTGAGACACCCTTTTGAGAGTGGGGTCACGGATAGGTTCTCCATATTCCATCTACCCCTGAGAAACCCTCAGAGAGTGGGGTCACGGCCAGGACCTATCCCATCTCCCCCTGAGAAACCCTCAGAGAGTGGGGTCACGGCCAGGACATATCCCATCTCCCCCTGAGACACCCCCAGAGAGTGGGGTCACGGCCAGGGTCTCCATAACCCATCTCCCCCTGAGACACCCTTTTGAGAGTGGGGTCACAGATAGGTTCTCCATATCCCATCTCCCCCTGAGACACCCTCAGAGAGTGGGGTCACGGCCAGGGTCTCCATAACCCATCTCCCCCTGAGACACCCTTTTGAGAGTGGGGTCACGGATAGGTTCTCCATATTCCATCTACCCCTGAGAAACCGTCTGAGAGTGGGGTCACGGCCAGGGTCTATCCATCTCCCCATGAGACACACAATGAGAGTGGGGTCACGGACAGGGTCTATCCATCTCCCCATGAGACACACAATGAGAGTGGGGTCACGGACAGGGTCTATCCCATCTCCCCCTGAGACACACAATGAGAGTGGGGTCACGGACAGGGTCTATCCCATCTCCCCCTGAGACACCCTCAGAGAGTGGGGTCACGGACAGGGTCTATCCCATCTCCCCCTGAGACACCCTCAGAGAGTGGGGTCACGGCCAGGGTCTCCATATCCCATCTCCCCCTGAGACACCCTCAGAGAGTGGGGTCACGGCCAGGGTCTCCATATCCCATCTCTCCCTGAGACACCCTCAGATAGTGTGTTCACGGACAGCAGTGGTGGAAAGTAAAAATATTTGAAGGTCTCAAGTCGTTTTTTGGGGTATCTGTACTTTACTATTTATATTTTTTAACAACTTTTACGTTTACTTCACTACCTTCCCGAAGAAAATGTTGTTCTTTTTACTGCGTACATTTGCCAGGACAAACCAATAGTACTCATTACATCTTGAATACTTAGCAGGACAGGAACATTGTCAGATTCCCGCACTTATCACTAAACACTTGGTCATCTCTACTGCCTCTGGGCTGGCGGGAATCACTAAACACTTGGTCATCTCTACTGCCTCTGGGCTGGCGGGAATCTCTAAACACTTGGTCATCTCTACTGCCTCTGGGCTGGCGGGAATCTCTAAACACTTGGTCATCTCTACTGCCTCTGGGCTGGCGGGAATCTCTAAACACTTGGTCATCTCTACTGCCTCTGGGCTGGCGGGAATCTCTAAACACTTGGTCATCTCTACTGCCTCTGGGCTGGCGGGAATCTCTAAACACTTGGTCATCTCTACTGCCTCTGGGCTGGTGGGAATCACTAAACACTTGGTCATCTCTACTGCCTCTGGGCTGGCGGGAATCACTAAACACTTGGTCATCTCTACTGCCTCTGGGCTGGTGGGAATCTCTAAACACTTGGTCATCTCTACTGCCTCTGGGCTGGCGGGAATCTCTAAACACTTGGTCATCTCTACTGCCTCTGGGCTGGCGGGAATCTCTAAACACTTGGTCATCTCTACTGCCTCTGGGCTGGTGGGAATCTCTAAACACTTGGTCATCTCTACTGCCTCTGGGCTGGCGGGAATCTCTAAACACTTGGTCATCTCTACTGCCTCTGGGCTGGTGGGAATCTCTAAACACTTGGTCATCTCTACTGCCTCTGGGCTGGCGGGAATCTCTAAACACTTGGTCATCTCTACTGCCTCTGGGCTGGCGGGAATCTCTAAACACTTGGTCATCTCTACTGCCTCTGGGCTGGTGGGAATCACTAAACACTTGGTCATCTCTACTGCCTCTGGGCTGGCGGGAATCACTAAACACTTGGTCATCTCTACTGCCTCTGGGCTGGTGGGAATCTCTAAACACTTGGTCATCTCTACTGCCTCTGGGCTGGCGGGAATCTCTAAACACTTGGTCATCTCTACTGCCTCTGGGCTGGCGGGAATCTCTAAACACTTGGTCATCTCTACTGCCTCTGGGCTGGTGGGAATCTCTAAACACTTGGTCATCTCTACTGCCTCTGGGCTGGCGGGAATCTCTAAACACTTGGTCATCTCTACTGCCTCTGGGCTGGTGGGAATCTCTAAACACTTGGTCATCTCTACTGCCTCTGGGCTGGCGGGAATCTCTAAACACTTGGTCATCTCTACTGCCTCTGGGCTGGCGGGAATCTCTAAACACTTGGTCATCTCTACTGCCTCTGGGCTGGTGGGAATCTCTAAACACTTGGTCATCTCTACTGCCTCTGGGCTGGTGGGAATCTCTAAACACTTGGTCATCTCTACTGCCTCTGGGCTGGTGGGAATCTCTAAACACTTGGTCATCTCTACTGCCTCTGGGCTGGCGGGAATCTCTAAACACAAATGCATCTTCTGTAAATAATGTCAGAGTGTTGGCGTGTGACGCTGACTATCCGTACATTTAAAACAAGAACATGTTGCCGTCTGCTTCGCTTAATATAAGGAATTTTAAATGTTTTATATTTGTGTCACGACTCCGACCGAAGGACACTCCCCTTCCCGTTCGGGTGGAGCTCGGTGGTCGTCGTCGCCGGCCTACTAGCTGCTATTGATTATTTCCTCCCCCTCCTTATGTGTTGATTGAGTGCACCTGTTTTGAATTAGGTAGTAGGCTTTATTAGTCAGCCGGCCCGCAGAGTTCCTTGTGCGGGATTAATTATTGTGACCATCTGTTTTAGTGTACTTGTGTGCACGTCTATGGGTTTTGTGTTTTTCCCATTTTGTGGGTTTGCCCTGGACCGTTTAAGTCCCCCTGTTTGGGGGCATTTGTGTGTTCATTACGCCTTGTGTGTTCGTGAGGGTGGCTTATGTTCGTCGTTTGTCGGTGCATTAAAATAGCACTCACCTGAACTCTCTGCTTCCTGCGCTTGACTCCTCACCCATTACACTCAGATCATTACAATTTGTACTTTTACTTTCGATACTTCTGTAACATCCAAAGAGTGAATGGGTGTGGAGTCAGGCGCAGAGAGCCAAGGATACGGGGAAAAAACACGCTTTAATAATGTCCAACCAAAACATGTACAAATAGGTGACGCCGAAACACAGGCGTAAATACACTCCACCTAAAATACACACTGGTATCTAACCGGACAGCGGGAAAACCACAATAATAACCAACACCTTTACATAACAGAAACAAGCACAAACACAAGCGGGCTAATCGAACATAAATAACACCAAAAAACAACAAGGATGAAAACAATTAGACAGAACCAACAGAAAAGGGTCAAACGATCGGTGGCAGCGAGTAGACCGGAGACGACGACCGCCAAGCACCACCCAAACAGGAAGAGGAGTCACCTTCAGTGGCAGCTAGTAGACCGGAGACGACGACCGCCAAGCACCACCCAAACAGGAAGAGGAGTCACCTTCAGTGGCAGCTAGTAGACCGGTGACGACGACCGCCAAGCACCACCCGAACAGGAAGAGGAGTCACCTTCAGTGGCAGCTAGTAGACCGGAGACGACGACCGCCAAGCACCACCCGAACAGGAAGAGGAGTCACCTTCAGTGGCAGCTAGTAGACCGGAGACGACACCGCCAAGCACCACCCGAACAGGAAGAGGAGTCACCTTCAGTGGCAGCTAGTAGACCGGAGACGACGACCGCCAAGCACCACCCGAACAGGAAGAGGAGTCACCTTCAGTGGCAGCTAGTAGACCGGAGACGACGACCACCAAGCACCACCCGAACAGGAAGAGGAGTCACCTTCAGTGGCAGCTAGTAGACCGGAGACGACGACCGCCAAGCACCACCCGAACAGGAAGAGGAGTCACCTTCAGTGGCAGCTAGTAGACCGGAGACGACGACCGCCAAGCACCACCCAAACAGGAAGAGGAGTCACCTTCAGTGGCAGCTAGTAGACAGGAGACGACGACCGCCAAGCACCACCCGAACAGGAAGAGGAGTCACCTTCAGTGGCAGCTAGTAGACCGGAGACGACGACCGCCAAGCACCACCCAAACAGGAAGAGGAGTCACCTTCAGTGGCAGCTAGTAGACCGGTGACGACGACCGCCAAGCACCACCCAAACAGGAAGAGGAGTCACCTTCAGTAGCAGCTAGTAGACCGGTGACGACGACCGCCAAGCACCACCCAAACAGGAAGAGGAGTCACCTTCAGTGGCAGCTAGTAGACCGGTGACCACGACCGCCAAGCACCACCCAAACAGGAAGAGGAGTCACCTTCAGTGGCAGCTAGTAGACCGGAGACGACGACCGCCAAGCACCACCCAAACAGGAAGAGGAGTCACCTTCAGTAGCAGCTAGTAGACCGGTGACGACGACCGCCAAGCACCACCCAAACAGGAAGAGGAGTCACCTTCAGTGGCAGCTAGTAGACCGGAGACGACGACTGCCAAGCACCACCCGAACAGGAAGAGGAGTCACCTTCAGTGGCAGCTAGTAGACCGGAGACGACGACCGCCAAGCACCACCCGAACAGGAAGAGGAGACACCTTCAGTGGCAGCTAGTAGACCGGAGACGACGACCGCCAAGCACCACCCGAACAGGAAGAGGAGTCACCTTCAGTGGCAGCTAGTAGACCGGAGACGACGACCGCCAAGCACCACCCGAACAGGAAGAGGAGTCACCTTCAGTGGCAGCTAGTAGACCGGAGACGACGACCGCCAAGCACCACCCAAACAGGAAGAGGAGTCACCTTCAGTAGCAGCTAGTAGACCGGTGACGACGACCGCCAAGCACCACCCAAACAGGAAGAGGAGTCACCTTCAGTGGCAGCTAGTAGACCGGAGACGACGACCGCCAAGCACCACCCAAACAGGAAGAGGAGTCACCTTCAGTAGCAGCTAGTAGACCGGTGACGACGACCGCCAAGCACCACCCAAACAGGAAGAGGAGTCACCTTCAGTGGCAGCTAGTAGACCGGAGTCGACGACCGCCAAGCACCACCCGAACAGGAAGAGGAGTCACCTTCAGTAGCAGCTAGTAGACCGGAGACGACGACCGCCAAGCACCACCCGAACAGGAAGAGGAGTCACCTTCAGTGGCAGCTAGTAGACCGGAGACGACGACCACCGAGCACCACCCGAACGGGAAGAGGAGTCACCTTCAGTGGCAGCTAGTAGACCGGAGACGACGACCACCGAGCACCACCCGAACGGGAAGAGGAGTCACCTTCAGTGGCAGCTAGTAGACCGGAGACGACGACCACCGAGCACCACCCGAACAGGAAGAGGAGTCACCTTCAGTGGCAGCTAGTAGACCGGTGACGACGACCACCGAGCACCACCCGAACAGGAAGAGGAGTCACCTTCAGTGGCAGCTAGTAGACCGGTGACGACGACCACCGAGCACCACCCGAACAGGAAGAGGAGTCACCTTCAGTGGCAGCTAGTAGACCGGAGACGACGACCGCCGAGCACCACCCTAACAGGAAGAGGAGTCACCTTCAATGGCAGCTAGTAGACCGGAGACGACGACCGCCAAGCACCACCCAAACAGGAAGAGGAGTCACCTTCAGTGGCAGCTAGTAGACCGGAGACGACGACCACCGAGCACCACCCGAACAGGAAGAGGAGTCACCTTCAGTGGCAGCTAGTAGACCGGTGACGACGACCGCCTAGCACCACCCAAACAGGAAGAGGAGTCACCTTCAGTGGCAGCTAGTAGACCGGAGTCGACGACCGCCAAGCACCACCCGAACAGGAAGAGGAGTCACCTTCAGTAGCAGCTAGTAGACCGGAGACGACGACCGCCAAGCACCACCCGAACAGGAAGAGGAGTCACCTTCAGTGGCAGCTAGTAGACCGGAGACGACGACCACCGAGCACCACCCGAACGGGAAGAGGAGTCACCTTCAGTAGCAGCTAGTAGACCGGAGACGACGACCACCGAGCACCACCCGAACGGGAAGAGGAGTCACCTTCAGTGGCAGCTAGTAGACCGGAGACGACGACCACCGAGCACCACCCGAACGGGAAGAGGAGTCACCTTCAGTGGCAGCTAGTAGACCGGAGACGACGACCACCGAGCACCACCCGAACGGGAAGAGGAGTCACCTTCAGTGGCAGCTAGTAGACCGGTGACGACGACCACCGAGCACCACCCGAACAGGAAGAGGAGTCACCTTCAGTGGCAGCTAGTAGACCGGTGACGACGACCACCGAGCACCACCCGAACAGGAAGAGGAGTCACCTTCAGTGGCAGCTAGTAGACCGGAGACGACGACCGCCGAGCACCACCCTAACAGGAAGAGGAGTCACCTTCAGTGGCAGCTAGTAGACCGGAGACGACGACCGCCGAGCACCACCCTAACAGGAAGAGGAGTCACCTTCAGTGGCAGCTAGTAGACCGGAGACGACGACCGCCGAGCACCACCCAAACAGGAAGAGGAGTCACCTTCAGTGGCAGCTAGTAGACCGGAGTCGACGACCGCCAAGCACCACCCGAACAGGAAGAGGAGTCACCTTCAGTAGCAGCTAGTAGACCGGAGACGACGACCGCCAAGCACCACCCGAACAGGAAGAGGAGTCACCTTCAGTGGCAGCTAGTAGACCGGAGACGACGACCGCCAAGCACCACCCGAACGGGAAGAGGAGTCACCTTCAGTAGCAGCTAGTAGACCGGAGACGACGACCACCGAGCACCACCCGAACAGGAAGAGGAGTCACCTTCAGTGGCAGCTAGTAGACCGGAGACGACGACCACCGAGCACCACCCGAACAGGAAGAGGAGTCACCTTCAGTGGCAGCTAGTAGACCGGAGACGACGACCACCGAGCACCACCCGAACAGGAAGAGGAGTCACCTTCAGTGGCAGCTAGTAGACCGGTGACGACGACCACCGAGCACCACCCGAACAGGAAGAGGAGTCACCTTCAGTGGCAGCTAGTAGACCGGTGACGACGACCACCGAGCACCACCCGAACAGGAAGAGGAGTCACCTTCAGTGGCAGCTAGTAGACCGGAGACGACGACCACCGAGCACCACCCGAACAGGAAGAGGAGTCACCTTCAGTGGCAGCTAGTAGACCGGAGACGACGACCACCGAGCACCACCCGAACAGGAAGAGGAGTCACCTTCAGTGGCAGCTAGTAGACCGGAGACGACGACCACCGAGCACCACCCGAACAGGAAGAGGAGTCACCTTCAGTGGCAGCTAGTAGACCGGAGACGACGACCACCGAGCACCACCCGAACAGGAAGAGGAGTCACCTTCAGTGGCAGCTAGTAGACCGGTGACGACGACCACCGAGCACCACCCGAACAGGAAGAGGAGTCACCTTCAGTGGCAGCTAGTAGACCGGTGACGACGACCACCGAGCACCACCCGAACAGGAAGAGGAGTCACCTTCAGTGGCAGCTAGTAGACCGGAGACGACGACCACCGAGCACCACCCGAACGGGAAGAGGAGTCACCTTCAGTGGCAGCTAGTAGACCGGAGACGACGACCGCCGAGCACCACCCGAACGGGAAGAGGAGTCACCTTCAGTGGCAGCTAGTAGACCGGAGACGACGACCGCCGAGCACCACCCGAACGGGAAGAGGAGTCACCTTCAGTGGCAGCTAGTAGACCGGAGACGACGACCGCCGAGCACCACCCGAACGGGAAGAGGAGTCACCTTCAGTGGCAGCTAGTAGACCGGAGACGACGACCGCCGAGCACCACCCGAACAGGAAGAGGAGTCACCTTCAGTGGCAGCTAGTAGACCGGAGACGACGACCATCGAGCACCACCCGAACAGGAAGAGGAGTCACCTTCAGTGGCAGCTAGTAGACCGGAGACGACGACCGCCGAGCACCACCCGAACGGGAAGAGGAGTCACCTTCAGTGGCAGCTAGTAGACCGGAGACGACGACCGCCGAGCACCACCCGAACGGGAAGAGGAGTCACCTTCAGTGGCAGCTAGTAGACCGGAGACGACGACCGCCGAGCACCACCCGAACGGGAAGAGGAGTCACCTTCAGTGGCAGCTAGTAGACCGGAGACGACGACCGCCGAGCACCACCCGAACGGGAAGAGGAGTCACCTTCAGTGGCAGCTAGTAGACCGGAGACGACGACCGCTGAGCACCACCCAAACAGGAAGAGGAGTCACCTTCAGTGGCAGCTAGTAGACCGGAGACGACGACCACTGAGCACCACCCAAACAGGAAGGGGAGCCACCTTCAGTAATATTCGTGACAACTTAAGTATATTTAAAACCAAATACTTTTAGAATTAAAGTAGTAATTAAAGTAGTAATTATACTACTAAAATACTACTAAAGTAGTATTTTACTGTGTGACTTTCCATTCTACTTTAGTCATTTTCTATTAACGAGTCTTAATGTTTACTCAAGCATGGAGTTTTCTTAAATGGCTAACTAACTGAAAAGTGCTCCAGCAGTTCTCGAGACCGTGGCTGATGTTCTCTCCCTACATCTCTATGGTAGACTGTGGCTGATGTTCTCTCTCTACATCTCTATGGTAGACTGTGGCTGATGTTCTCTCTCTACATCTCTATGGTAGACTGTGGCTGATGTTCTCTCTCTACATCTCTATGGTAGACTGTGGCTGATGTTCTCTCTCTACATCTCTATGGTAGACTGTGGATGATGTTCTCTCTCTACATCTCTATGGTAGACTGTGGATGATGTTCTCTCTCTACATCTCTATGGTAGACTGTGGCTGATGTCTCTCTCTACATCTCTATGGTAGACTGTGGCTGATGTTCTCTCTACATCTCTATGGTAGACTGTGGCTGATGTCTCTCTCTACATCTCTATGGTAGACTGTGGCTGATGTTCTCTCTCTACATCTCTATGGTAGACTGTGGATGATGTTCTCTCTCTACATCTCTATGGTAGACTGTGGCTGATGTTCTCTCTCTACATCTCTATGGTAGACTGTGGCTGATGTTCTCTCCCTACATCTCTATGGTAGACTGTGGCTGATGTCTCTCTCTACATCTCTATGGTAGACTGTGGCTGATGTTCTCTCTCTACATCTCTATGGTAGACTGTGGATGATGTTCTCTCCCTACATCTCTATGGTAGACTGTGGCTGATGTTCTCTCTCTACATCTCTATGGTAGACTGTGGCTGATGTTCTCTCTCTACATCTCTATGGTAGACTGTGGATGATGTTCTCTCCCTACATCTCTATGGTAGACTGTGGCTGATGTTCTCTCTCTACATCTCTATGGTAGACTGTGGCTGATGTCTCTCTCTACATCTCTATGGTAGACTGTGGCTGATGTCTCTCTCTACATCTCTATGGTAGACTGTGGCTGATGTTCTCTCCCTACATCTCTATGGTAGACTGTGGCTGATGTTCTCTCTCTACATCTCTATGGTAGACTGTGGCTGATGTTCTCTCTCTACATCTCTATGGTAGACTGTGGCTGATGTTCTCTCTACATCTCTATGGTAGACTGTGGCTGATGTTCTCTCTCTACATCTCTATGGTAGACTGTGGCTGATGTTCTCTCTCTACATCTCTATGGTAGACTGTGGCTGATGTTCTCTCTCTACATCTCTATGGTAGACTGTGGCTGATGTTCTCTCTACATCTCTATGGTAGACTGTGGCTGATGTTCTCTCTCTACATCTCTATGGTAGACTGTGGCTGATGTCTCTCTCTACATCTCTATGGTAGACTGTGGCTGATGTTCTCTCCCTACATCTCTATGGTAGACTGTGGCTGATGTCTCTCCCTACATCTCTATGGTAGACTGTGGCTGATGTTCTCTCTCTACATCTCTATGGTAGACTGTGGCTGATGTTCTCTCTCTACATCTCTATGGTAGACTGTGGCTGATGTTCCCTCTACATCTCTATGGTAGACTGTGGCTGATGTTCTCTCTCTACATCTCTATGGTAGACTGTGGCTGATGTTCTCTCCCTACATCTCTATGGTAGACTGTGGCTGATGTTCTCTCCCTACATCTCTATGGTAGACTGTGGCTGATGTTCTCTCTCTACATCTCTATGGTAGACTGTGGCTGATGTTCCCTCTACATCTCTATGGTAGACTGTGGCTGATGTTCTCTCCCTACATCTCTATGGTAGACTGTGGCTGATGTTCTCTCTCTACATCTCTATGGTAGACTGTGGCTGATGTTCTCTCTCTACATCTCTATGGTAGACTGTGGCTGATGTTTTCTCCCTAGAATAAAGATCTATTAGAGTGATACTTGTTCAATCTTTTCGCAGGTACATGGCAACAGTTGAACAAGATGAAGGATAAAGGAAACCGCACACTGCTCTTGATAGTATCAGAGCCTTCATCGGAGCCTTCGTGGCTGGAGCCTTCGTCGGATTCTTTGTCAGAGCCTGTGGGAGCCTTCGTCAGAGCCTTCATCGGAGCCTTCGTCTGAGCCTTCGTCGGAGCCTTCCCTCGGAACCTTCGTCAGAGCCTTTGTCAGAGCCTTCGTCCGGAGCCTTCGCCAGAGCCTTCTCGGAGCCTTCTTCGGCCAGAGCCTTCGTCAGAGCCTTCATCGGAGCCTTCGTGAGCTCATCAGTGCCTTTGTCGGAGCCTTCGTCAGAGCCTTCATCGGAGCCTTCGTCAGAGCCTTCATCGGAGCCTTCGACGGAACCTTCGTCGGAGCCTTCGCCAGAGCCTTCGTCAGAGCCTTCGTCGGAGCCTTCATCAGAGCTCATCAGTGCCTACGTCAGAGCCTTCGTGGAGCTCATCAGAGCCTTCGTCAAGAGCAGTGTGTTGTTTCCTTTTTCTTCAGAGTGAAATATGTTCAAAATTAGTTTCCTCTTAAAACACAAACAACGCGTCAATGTGTACTTCATACCTGCATAATCAATGAGCAGCATTGCCTTACCTCAGGTAGCCAGAGAGAGAGAGAGAGAGAGAGAGAGAGAGAGAGAGAGAGAGAGAGAGAGAGGGGGAGAGAGAGAATGTGTGTACGTATGTGTGTGTCTCTACGTGTGTCTCTGTGTGTGTGTGTGTGTGTGTGTGTGTGTGTGTGTGTGTGTGTGTGTGTGTGTGTGTGTGTGTGTGTGTGTGTGTGTGTGTGTGTGTGTGTGTGTGTGTGTGTGTGTGTGTGTGTGTGTGTGTGATCTCTCTACATCTCTATGGTAGACTGTGGCTGATGTTCTCTCTCTACATCTCTATGGTAGACTGTGGCTGATGTTCTCTCTCTACATCTCTATGGTAGACTGTGGCTGATGTTCTCTCTCTACATCTCTATGGTAGACTGTGGCTGATGTTCTCTCTCTACATCTCTATGGTAGACTGTGGCTGATGTTCTCTCCCTACATCTCTATGGTAGACTGTGGCTGATGTTCTCTCTCTACATCTCTATGGTAGACTGTGGCTGATGTTCTCTCTACATCTCTATGGTAGACTGTGGCTGATGTTCTCTCTCTACATCTCTATGGTAGACTGTGGCTGATGTTCTCTCCCTACATCTCTATGGTAGACTGTGGCTGATGTTCTCTCCCTACATCTCTATGGTAGACTGTGGCTGATGTTCTCTCTACATCTCTATGGTAGACTGTGGCTGATGTCTCTCTCTACATCTCTATGGTAGACTGTGGCTGATGTCCTCTCTCTACATCTCTATGGTAGACTGTGGCTGATGTTCTCTCTCTACATCTCTATGGTAGACTGTGGCTGATGTTTTCTCCCTAGAATAAAGATCTATTAGAGTGATACTTGTTCAATCTTTTCGCAGGTACATGGCAACAGTTGAACAAGATGAAGGATAAAGGAAACCGCACACTGCTCTTGATAGTATCAGAGCCTTCATCGGAGCCTTCGTCGGAGCCTTCGTCGGATTCTTTGTCAGAGCCTTCGTCGGAGCCTTCGTCAGAGCCTTCATCGGAGCCTTCGTCTGAGCCTTCGTCGGAGCCTTCGTCGGAACCTTCGTCAGAGCCTTTGTCAGAGCCTTCGTCAGAGCCTTCATCAGAGCCTTCGTCTGAGCCTTCGTCTGAGCCTTCGTCGGAGCCTTCGTCGGAGCCTTCGTCAGAGCCTTTGTCAGAGCCTTCATCAGAGCCTTCGTCAGTGCTTTTCAGAGCCTTCGTCAGAGCTCATCAGAGCCTTCGTCATAGCTCATCAGAGCCTTCATCGGAGCCTTCGTCGGAGCCTTCGTCGGAGCCTTCGTCGGAACCTTTGTCAGAGCCTTCGTCAGAGCCTTCGCTCGGAGCCTTCGCCGGAGCTCGTCGGAGCCTTCGTCGGAGCCTTCGAGCCTCAGAGCCTTCGTCAGAGCCTTCGTCCAGAGCCTTCGTCGGAGCCTTCGTCAGAGCTCATCAGTGCCTTCGTCGGAGCCTTCGTCAGAGCCTTCATCGGAGCCTTCGTCAGAGCCTTCATCGGAGCCTTCGTCGGAGCCTTCGTCGGAGCCTTCGCCAGAGCCTTCGTCAGAGCCTTCGTCAGAGCCTTCGTCGGAGCCTTCATCAGAGCTCATCAGTGCCTACGTCAGAGCCTTCGTCAGAGCTCATCAGAGCCTTCGTCAAGAGCAGTGTGTTGTTTCCTTTTTTCTTCAGAGTGAAATATGTTCAAAATTAGTTTCCTCTTAAAACACAAACAACGCGTCAATGTGTACTTCATACCTGCATAATCAATGAGCAGCATTGCCTTACCTCAGGGAGAGAGAGAGAGAGAGAGAGAGAGAGAGAGAGAGAGAGAGAGAGAGAGAGAGAGAGAGAGAGAGAGAGAGAGAGAGAGAGAGAGAGAGAGAGAGAGAGAGAGAGAGAGAGAGAGAGAGAGAGAGAGAGAGAGAGAGAGAGAGAGAGAGAGAGAGAGAGAGAGAGAGAGAGAGAGAGAGAGAGAGAGAGAGAGACAGAGACAGAGACAGAGAGAGAGAGAATGTGTGTACGTATGTGTGTGTCTCTACGTGTGTGTGTGTGTGTGTGTGTGTGTGTGTGTGTGTGTGTGTGTGTGTGTGTGTGTGTGTGTGTGTGTGTGTGTGTGAGTACTTCTGAGGTCAGGCTTATGTAAGAGTGTGTTGAGAGGAGCTGTGGGGAGGCCTTGTGTGTGTGTGTGTACAGGCTGTGAAAAGGGAAGTGTGTTATGTTTATCTCATTCCCTCGCAGGGCTTAGAGTCTTCCTGTGGCCGGCCCTTCAGCAGACACTCTGTAGCCGCAACACGCACACGCACACGCACACGCACACACACACACACACACACACACACACACACACACACACACACACACACACACACACACACACACACACACACACACACACACACACACACACACACACACACACACACACACACACACACACACACACACACACCTATCTGCCACAACAGGCAGAACCCAGAGTGACCAGAGTCTGTTACCACCACAGACATATCCACCCAACAAGATATCACCGTCTCACTTCACTACTCAACGTTTTATCTGTATGTGGGAGGTGGAGGGGGGGGGGGTAAAAGTCAAATTTCAGCGTCTATGCATTAATTCCGTCTGGTTAAGGTAACGGTTTGGGATTCAAGAGAAAAAAACGTAATAACGTCCCTGACCGTGCTGCAGGTCACGTAATAACGTCCCTGACCGTGCTGCAGGTCACGTAATAACGTCCCTGACCGTGCTGCAGGTCAAACTCCCCTGACCGTGCTGCAGGTCACGTAATAACTCCCCTGACCGTGCTGCAGGTCACGTAATAACGTCCCTGACCGTGCTGCAGGTCAAACTCCCCTGACCGTGCTGCAGGTCACGTAATAACTCCCCTGACCGTGCTGCAGGTCACGTAATAACTCCCCTGACCGTGCTGCAGGTCACGTAATAACGTCCCTGACCGTGCTGCAGGTCACGTAATAACGTCCCTGACCGTGCTGCAGGTCACGTAATAACGTCCCTGACCGTGCTGCAGGTCACGTAATAAGGTCCCTGACCGTGCTGCAGGTCACGTAATAACTCCCCTGACCGTGCTGCAGGTCACGTAATAACTCCCCTGACCGTGCTGCAGGTCACGTAATAACGTCCCTGACCGTGCTGCAGGTCAAACTCCCCTGACCGTGCTGCAGGTCACGTAATAACTCCCCTGACCGTGCTGCAGGTCACGTAATAACTCCCCTGACCGTGCTGCAGGTCACGTAATAACTCCCCTGACCGTGCTGCAGGTCACGTAATAACGTCCCTGACCGTGCTGCAGGTCACGTAATAACTCCCCTGACCGTGCTGCAGGTCACGTAATAACGTCCCTGACCTTGCTGCAGGTCACGTAATAACTCCCCTGACCGTGCTGCAGGTCACGTAATAACTCCCCTGACCGTGCTGCAGGTCACGTAATAACTACCCTGACCGTGCTGCAGGTCAAACTCCCCTGACCGTGCTGCAGGTCACGTAATAACGTCCCTGACCGTGCTGCAGGTCACGTAATAACTCCCCTGACCGTGCTGCAGGTCACGTAATAACTCCCCTGACCGTGCTGCAGGTCACGTAATAACGTCCCTGACCGTGCTGCAGGTCACGTAATAACTCCCCTGACCGTGCTGCAGGTCACGTAATAACGTCCCTGACCGTGCTGCAGGTCACGTAATAACTCACCTGACCGTGCTGCAGGTCACGTAATAACGTCCCTGACCGTGCTGCAGGTCACATAATAACTCCCCTGACCGTGCTGCAGGTCACGTAATAACTCCCCTGACCGTGCTGCAGGTCACGTAATAACTACCCTGACCGTGCTGCAGGTCAAACTCCCCTGACCGTGCTGCAGGTCACGTAATAACGTCCCTGACCGTGCTGCAGGTCACGTAATAACGTCCCTGACCGTGCTGCAGGTCACGTGACTGTTTGCTCCCTGCAGTGTTTGGTTTCATTGTGGACTGGTGGTTCATGCGCACCGGACAGATGTTGTTCTCCGGGTTTTGTGATGAAACAAACGTACGTGTAGTTGATATTATTCCTCCACTGAGTGACTGTTGTCTTGTTGTTGCCACGGGCCTTATTGTCCATCACGGTGGTTTACGAACTAATAGTGAAAACAACGCAATTATCACAACACAGGTTGTAAAATCAGCTTTTAAAGTGGCTTTAACCACGCTTGGCTTCCTCAGTGATATTACCCACGCTTGGCTTCCCCAGTGATATTACCCACGCTTGGCTTCCCCAGTGATATTACCCACGCTTGGCTTCCCCAGTGATATTACCCACACTTGGCTTCCCCAGTGATATTACCCACACTTGGCTTCCCCAGTGATATTACCCACACTTAGCTTCCTCAGTGATATTACACACGCTTTGCTTCCTCAGTGATATTACCCACGCTTCGCTTCCCCAGTGATATTACCCACACTTGGCTTCCCCAGTGATATTACCCACACTTAGCTTCCTCAGTGATATTACACACGCTTTGCTTCCTCAGTGATATTGCCCACGCTTGGCTTCCCCAGTGATATTACCCACGCTTGGCTTCCCTAGTGATATTACCCCACGCACCACTATTCCCTAGTGGATGGTATTGAAGGCATCTCCCGACGTCCTAGGGACCCGGACAAACGTCAAATTCCGAAGTGTATGTGTTGTGACCTGCCTGATTCACCGCAGGTTAAATAACGAGAGCGTAACACAGAGCCCCACACCTGACACCATATCTCTCCCTCCATCTGCCTCTCTGCTCTCAGCTTCTCCCTTCCCTTCCTCAGCCTCCCCTGCAGGGCTGTGTCCCAAATGGCACTCTCCCGCCAATGTAGTGCACTACGTTTGATATAGTTCACTAAACCCCATAGGGCCTCTGGTCATAACTAGTGCACTATATTAGGGAATAGGGTGGCATTGTGATACAACGCCCTGGCTCGCTGTTCCTCCTCTGTTTCCGTATAGCTTCAGTCTTTGGTATAGTCGTTACGTACTGTATGAAGGGGTTGGATGGTGTTGTGGTAAAGGCCCCACGGTCCTCTCCAACTGTTACTGTACGAATCTCTGAGACTGTAAAAACAAACAAAAAACAACTAGGCTCCGACAGTTACAGTAGTATTACCGTAAATTCACTACGTACCGAGCTACGTCACGGCAACAACAGTCTGAGTCGGTACCGAGGGCAGTTACAGTAGTATTACCGTAAATTCACTACGTACCGAGCTACGTCATGGCAACAACAGTCTGAGTCGGTACCGAGGGCAGTTACAGTAGTACTACCGTAAATTCACTACGTACCGAGCTACGTCATGGCAACAACAGTCTGAGTCTGTACCGAGGGCAGTTACAGTAGTATTACCGTAAATTCACTACGTACCGAGCTACGTCATGGCAACAACAGTCTGAGTCGGTACCGAGAGCAGTTACAGTAGTATTACCGTAAATTCACTATGTACCGAGCTACGTCATGGCAACAACAGTCTGAGTCTGTACCGAGGGTAGTTACAGTATTATTACCGTAAATTCACTACGTACCGAGCTACGTCATGGCAACAACAGTCTGAGTCTGTACCGAGGGCAGTTACAGTAGTATTACCGTAAATTCACTACGTACCGAGCTACGTCATGGCAACAACAGTCTGAGTCTGTACCGAGGGCAGTTACAGTAGTATTACCGTAAATTCACTACGTACCGAGCTACGTCATAGCAACAACAGTCTGAGTCGGTACCGAGGGCAGTTACAGTAGTATTACCGTAAATTCACTACGTACCGAGCTACGTCATAGCAACAACAGTCTGAGTCGGTACCGAGGACAGTTACAGTAGTATTACCGTAAATTCACTACGTACCGAGCTACGTCATGGCAACAACAGTCTGAGTCTGTACCGAGGGCAGTTACAGTAGTATTACCGTAAATTCACTACGTACCGAGCTACGTCATGGCAACAACAGTCTGAGTCGGTACCGAGGGCAGTTACAGTAGTATTACCGTAAATTCACTACGTACCGAGCTACGTCATGGCAACAACAGTCTGAGTCTGTACCGAGGGCAGTTACAGTAGTATTACCGTAAATTCACTACGTACCGAGCTACGTCATGGCAACAACAGTCTGAGTCGGTACCGAGGGCAGTTACAGTAGTATTACCGTAAATTCACTACGTACCGAGCTACGTCATGGCAACAACAGTCTGAGTCGGTACCGAGGGCAGTTACAGTAGTATTACCGTAAATTCACTACGTACCGAGCTACGTCATGGCAACAACAGTCTGAGTCGGTACCGAGGGCAGTTACAGTAGTATTACCGTAAATTCACTACGTACCGAGCTACGTCATAGCAACAACAGTCTGAGTCGGTACCGAGGGCAGTTACAGTAGTATTACCGTAAATTCACTACGTACCGAGCTACGGCATGGCAACAACAGTCTGAGTCGGTACCGAGGGCAGTTACAGTAGTATTACCGTAAATTCAATACGTACCGAGCTACGTCACGGCAACAACAGTCTGAGTCGGTACCGAGGGCAGTTACAGTAGTATTACCGAGCTACGCCACGGCAACAACAGTCTGAGTCGGTGCGAGGGCAGTTACAGTAGTATTAAATTCAATACGTACCGAGCTACGGCATAGCAACAACAGTCTGAGTCGGTACCGAGGGCATTTACAGTAGTATTACCGTAAATTCACTATGTACAGAGCTACGTCATGGCAACAACAGTCTGCAACACTTGGCAGTTATTTGTTGGGAAAGTGTGTTCCTGGTTTCTGGTTGCATTTCAGTGTGTGTGTGTGTGTGTGTGTTCATGTGGGTGTGTGTTCATGTGTGTGTGTGTTCATGTGTGTGTGTGTGTGTGTGTGTGTTCATGTGTGTGTGTGTTCGTGTTCATGCTTGTGTGTGTGTGTATTCATGCTTGTGTGTGTGTGTGTGCTCATGTTTGTGTGTGTGTGTATGTGTGTGTGTTTCATATTCATGTGTGTGTGTGCTCATGTTTGTGTGTGTGTATGTGTGTGTGTGTTCATATTCATGTGTGTGTGTGTTCGTGTGTGTGTGTGTGTGTGTATGTGTGTGTGTGTGTGTATTCATGCTTGTGTGTGTGTATGTGTGTGTGTGTGTATGTGTGTGTGTGTGTGTGTGTGTGTGTGTGTGTGTGTGTGTGTGTGTGTGTGTGTGTGTGTGTGTGTGTGTGTGTGTGTGTGTGTGTGTGTGTGTGTGTGTGTGTGTGTGTGTGTGTGTGTTCATATTCATGTGTGTGTGTGTGTGTGTGTGTGTGTGTGTGTGTGTGTGTGTGTGTGTGTGTGTGTGTGTGTGTGTGTGTGTGTGTGTGTGTGTGTGTGTGTGTGTGTGTGTGTGTGTGTGTGAAGGAGGAAACACAATAAGCTTGTGACTGATGAATTCTCTAGTAGACCCAACCACTCGTGCTGTTTCACAGGTATCCTGTGTGTAAGAAGGGAACTAATGTAATCTATTGATCACCTGATCAATAGGGCATGTTGACAACAGCCCCCTTCCTAAACGACTGTGTCACAGCGGTCTATTGGCATCGCATCTCAGTGCAAGAGGCGTCACTACAGACACCCTGGTTCGATTACTGGCTGTTTAACAACCCGGCCGTGATTGGGAGTCCCATAAGGCGGCGTACAAATGGCCCAAGCGTCGTCCGTGGTTTTGCCGGAGTAGGCCGTCTCCGTAAATAAGAATGTATAAGGTGAATGCACCAATTTGTAAGTCGCTCTGGATAAGAGCGTCTGCTAAATGACTTAAATGTAAATGTAAATGTAAAGATTATATTAAAAAACTATAAACACACTCACCAGAACACCAATACTAACCCCATGATGGGACCATATTTTACTGTAATATAGATACACCCACCAGTACTAACCCCATGATGGGACTGTATTTTACTGTAATATAGATACACCCACCAGTACTAACCCCATGACGGGACTGTATTTTACTGTAATATAGATACACCCACCAGTACTAACCCCATGATGGGACTGTATTTTACAGTAATATAGATACACCTGTATTTTACTGTAATATAGATACCACCAGTACTAACCCCATGATGGGACTGTATTTTACTGTAATATAGATACACCCACCAGTACTAACCCCATGATGGGACTGTATTTTACTGTAATATAGATACACCCACCAGTACTAACCCCATGATGGGACTGTATTTTACAGTAATAGATACACCCACCAGAACTAACCCCATGATGGGACTGTATTTTACAGTAATAGATACACCCACCAGAACTAACCCCATGATGGGACTGTATTTTACTGTAATATATACACCCACCAGTACTAACCCCATGATGGGACTGTATTTTACTGTAATATAGATACACCCACCAGAACTAACCCCATGATGGGACTGTATTTTACTGTAATATAGATACACCCACCAGAACTAACCCCATGATGGGACCATATTTATGTAATGACTTAACGTTTTGTGGAGGTGATAAACGGAATATGAAGTTATTCTTTATTCCCATGTGTGTTTAAGCAGGGAGGTCTAGATGTGCCCCTGTATTTCAGAACAAACCGCTGGGCCTGGCTTAGAATAACTCTTTACATAAGCCCTATAATGAGAGATGGCATCTCCAGGGTTTTAAGCAGCAAACTATACCCAGTGCTGGGGGAGTAGCAGCTAACCTACAAGTATGCAGCCCTGGTGCCAAGATAAAGCTGTGGTAATCGACCCAGGCCAATCAAATTGCCTCAGGTTGGGTGCGATGGCTGTCTGGTGTGGTGCCTGTCTAACAACAGACCTACATCAGGAGTGACACCAGGTCTATCTACACAGCAGAACTACATCAGGAGTGACACCAGGTCTGTCTACACAGCAGGAGGTCTGTCTACACAGCAGAACTACATCAGAACTAGGAGTGACACAGATGCAACACCACATCAGGAGTGACACCAGGTCTGTCTACAGAACAAACCTACATCAGGAGTGACACCAGGTCTGTCTACACAACAGAACTACATCAGGAGTGACACCAGGTCTGTCTACACAACAGACCACTACATCAGGATGACACCAGGTCTGTCTACACAACAGATCTACATCAGGAGTGACACCAGGTCTGTCTACACAACAGAACCATCAGGAGAGACACCAGGTCTGTCTACACAGCAGAACTACATCAGGAGTGACACCAGGTCTGTCTACACAGCAGAACACCACATCAGGAGTGACACCAGGTCTGTCTACACAGCAGATCTACATCAGGGTGACACCAGGTCTGTCTACACAACAGAACCACATCAGGAGAGACACCAGGTCTGTCTACACAGCAGAACTACATCAGGAGTGACACCAGGTCTGTCTACACAGCAGAACACCACATCAGGAGTGACACCAGGTCTGTCTACACAGCAGAACTACATCAGGAGTGACACCAGGTCTGTCTACACAACAGAACTACATCAGGAGTGACACCAGGTCTGTCTACACAGCAGAACTACATCAGGAGTGACACCAGGTCTGTCTACACAGCAGACCTACATCAGGAGTGACACCAGGTCTGTCTACACAGCAGAACACCACATCAGTAGTGACATCGGGTGTAGTAGAGTACTAGTAGAAATGCATCCCAAATGGCACCATATTCCCTGTTTAGTACACTACTTTGGACCAGAGCCCACTGGAGGTTAGCTGCATAGAACTCTGGTCTAAAGTGATGCACTAAATAGGGATTAGGTTGCCTTGTTGGAGGCAGACTAAGACAAAGGGCCATCGTTGCTCTGAGACCAGCGGCACCATCCCACTCAAACTAATGACATCAATTACAACGGATGAGCAGTGAGCCACTGACTGACTGAGGAAAGAGGGACTGACTGAGGGAGGAAAGAGGGACTGATTGAGGAAAGAGGGACGGAGTGAGGAAAGAGGGATGGAGTGAGGAAAGAGGGACTGACTGAGGAAAGAGGGAAGGAGTGAGGGAGGAAAGAGGGACGGAGTGAGGGAGGAAAGAGGGACGGAGTGATGGAGGAAAGAAGGACGGAGTGAGGAAAGAGGGACGGAGTGAGGAAAGAGGGACGGAGTGAGGGAAGAAAGAGGGACGGAGTGAGGGAGGAAAGAGGGACAGAGGAGGGAAGAAAGAGGGACGGAGTGAGGGAAGAAAAGAGGGACTGACTGAGAAAAGAGGGATGGAGTCAGGGAGGAAAGAGGGACTGACTGAGGAAAGAGGGACGGAGTCAGGGAGGAAAGAGGGACTGAGTGGGGAAAGAGGGATGGAGTGAGGGAGGAAAGAGAGGGACTGACTGAGGAAAGAGGGACGGAGTGAGGGAGGAAAGAGAGGGACTGACTGAGGAAAGAGGGACTGAGTGAGGGAGGAAAGAGAGGGACTGACTGAGGAAAGAGGGACTGACTGAGGGAAGAAAGAGGGACAGAGTGAGGAAAGAAAGAGGGACTGACTGAGGAAAGAGGGACAGAGTGAGGAAAGAGGGACTGACTGAGGAAAAGAGGGACGGAGGAGGGAGGAAAGAGGGACGGAGGAGGGAGGAAAGAGGGACGGAGTGAGGGAAAGAAAGAGGGACTGACTGAGGAAAGAGGGACAGAGTGAGGAAAAGAGGGACTGAGTGAGGAAAGAGGGACGGAGTGAGGGAGGAAAGAGGGACGGAGTGAGGGAGGAAAGAGGGACTGATTGAGGAAAGAGGGACAGAGTGAGGAAAAGAGGGATGGAGTGAGGAAAGAGGGACTGAGTGAGGAAAGAGGGAAGGAGTGAGGGAGGAAAGAGGGACGGATTGAGGGAGGAAAGAGGGACGGAGGAGGAGGAAAGAGGGACGGAGGAGGAAAGAGGGACTGAGTGAGGAAAGAGGGACTGACTGAGGGAAGAGGGACGGAGTGAGGGAGGAAAGAGGGACTGACTGAGGGAAAAGAGGGATGGAGGAGGGAGGAAGAGAGGGACTGATTGAGGAAAGAGGGACGGAGAAAAGAGGGACTGACTGAGGAAAGAGGGACGGAGTGAGGAAAGAGGGATTGACTGAGGAAAGAGGGAAGAGTCAGGGAGGAAAGAGGGACGGAGTGGGGAGGAAAGAGGGACGGAGTGAGGGAGGAAAGAAGGACGGACTGAGGAAAGAGGGACGGAGGAGGAGGAAAGAGGGGACTGAGAGGAAAGAGGGACGGAGTGAGGGAGGAAAGAGGGGACTGACTGAGGAAAGAGGGACTGAGTGAGGGAAGAAAGAGGGACTGACTGAGGAAAGAGGGACAGAGTGAGGAAAGAGGGACTGACTGAGGAAAGAGGGACGGAGTGAGGGAGGAAAGAGGGACGGAGTGAGGGAGGAAAGAGGGAGGACTGACTGAGGAAAGAGGGACTGACTGAGGAAAGAAAGAGAGACTGACTGAGGAAAGAGGGACAGAGTGAGGAAAGAGGGACTGACTGAGGAAAGAGGGACGGAGTGAGGGAGGAAAGAGAGGGACTGACTGAGGAAAGAGGAAAGAGGGACTGAGGGAGGAAAGAGACTGGACTGACTGAGGAAAGAGGACTGACTGAGGGAAGAAAGAGGGACTGACTGAGGAAAGAAAGGGACGGAGTGAGGGAGGGAAAGAGGAAAGGGGACTGACTGAGGGAGGAAAGAGGGACGGAGTGAGGGGAGGAAAGAGGGACGGAGTGAGGAAAGAGGGATGGAGTGAGGAAAGAGGGACTGACTGAGGAAAGAGGGAAGGAGTGAGGGAGGAAAGAGGGACTGAGAGGGAGGAAAGAGGGACTGAGTGAGGAAAGAGGGACGGAGGAGAGGAAAGAGGGATGGAGTGAGGAAAGAGGGACTGAGTGAGGAAAGAGGGACGGAGTGAGGGAGGAAAGAGGGACGGAGTGAGGGAGGAAAGAGGGACGGAGTGAGAAAGGGAGGAAAGAGGGACAGAGTGAGGAAAGAGGGACGGAGTGAGGAAAGAGGGACGGAGTGAGGGAGGAAAGAGGGACGATGAGGGAGAAAGAGGGACGGGAGTGAGGGAGGAAAGAGGGACTGATTGAGGAAAGAGGGACGGAGTGAGGGAAGAAAGAGGGACTGACTGAGGAAAGAGGGACGGAGGAGGAAAGAGGGACTGACTGAGGAAAGAGGGACAGAGTCAGGGAGGAAAGAGGGACGGAGTGGGGGAAAGAGGGACGGAGTGAGGAAAGAGGGACGGAGTGAGGAAAGAGGGACGGAGAGGGAGGAAAGAGGGACGGAGTGAGGGAGGAAAGAGGGACTGGAGTGAGGGAGGAAAGAGGGACGGAGTGAGGAAGAAAGAGGGACTGACTGAGGAAAGAGGGATGGAGTGAGGAAAGAGGGACTGACTGAGGAAAGAGGGACAGAGTCAGGGAGGAAAGAGGGACGGAGTGGGGAAAGAGGGACGGAGTGAGGGAGGAAAGAGAGGACTGACTGAGGAAAGAGGGACGGAGTGAGGGAAAGAGGGACTGAGGAGGAAAGAGGGACAGAGTGAGGGAGGAAAGAGGGACTGACTGAGGAAAGAGGGATGGAGTGAGGGAGGAAAGAGGGACGGAGTGAGGAAAGAGGGACGGAGTGAGGGAGGAAAGAGGGACGGAGTGAGGAAAGAAAGAGACGGACTGAGAGGAAAGAGGGACAGAGTGAGGAAAGAGGGACTGACTGAGGAAAGAGGGACGGAGTGAGGGAGGGAAGAGAGGACTGACTGAGGGAGGAAAGAGGGACTGATTGAGGAAAGAGGGACTGAGTGAGGAAAGGGATGGAGGAAAGAGGGACTGACTGAGGAAAGAGGGACGGAGTGAGGGAGGAAAGAGGGACTGACTGAGGAAAGAGGGAAGAGGGACGGAGGAGGAGGAAAGAGGACGGAGTGAGGAAAGAGGGAAGGAGTGAGGAGGAAAGAGGGACGGAGTGAGGGAGGAAAGAGGGACGGAGTGAGGGAGGAAAGAAGGACGGAGTGAGGGAGGAAAGAGGGACGGAGTGAGGGAAAAAGAGGGACGGACTGAGGAAAGAGGGACGGAGGGAGGAAAGAGGGACTGACTGAGGAAAGAGGGACGGAGTGAGGGAAGAAAGAGGGACTGACTGAGGAAAGAGGGACGGAGTGAGGAAAGAGGGACTGACTGAGGAAAGAGGGACGGAGTGAGGGAGGAAAGAGGGACGGAGTGAGGGAGGAAAGAGGGACGGAGGAGGGAGGAAAGAGGGACGGACTGGAGGAAAGAGGGACGGAGTGAGGAAAGAGGGACGAGTGAGGAAAGAGGGACGGAGTGAGGGAGGAAAGAGAGGTACTGACTGAGGAAAGAGGGATGGAGTGAGGGAGGAAAGAGAGGGACTGACTGAGGAAAGAGGGACGGAGTGAGGGAGGAAAGAGAGGGACTGACTGAGGAAAGAGGGACTGAACTGAGGGAAGAAAGAGAGACTGACTGAGGAAAAGGGGACAGAGGAGGAAAGAGGGACTGACTGAGGAAAGAGGGACGGAGTGAGGGAGGAAAGAGGGACGGAGTGAGGGAGGAAAGAGGGACGGAGTGAGGGAGGAAAGAGGGACAGAGTGAGGGAGGAAAGAGGGACTGACTGAGGAAAGAGGGACAGAGTGAGGAAAGAGGGACTGACTGAGGAAAGAGGGACGGAGTGAGGGAGGAAAGAGGGAAGGAGTGAGGGAGGAAAGAGGGACGGAGTGAGGGAGGAAAGAGGGACAGAGTGAGGAAAGAGGGACGGAGTGAGGGAGGAAAGAGGGACGGAGTGAGGGAGGAAAGAGGGACGGAGTGAGGGAGGAAAGAGGGACGGAGTGAGGGAGGAAAGAGGGACAGAGTGAGGAAAGAGGGACAGAGTGAGGGAGGAAAGAGGGATGGAGTGAGGGAGGAAAGAGGGACGGAGTGAGTAAAGAGGGACGGAGTGAGGGAGGAAAGAGGGACGGATTGAGGGAGGAAAGAGGGACGGAGTGAGAAAGAGGGACGGAGTGAGGGAGGATAGAGGGACTGACTGAGGAAAGAGGGACTGACTGAGGGAAGAGGGATGGACTGAGGAAGGAAAGAGAGGGACTGACTGAGGGAAGAGGGATGGAGTGAGGGAGGAAGAGAGGGACTGATTGAGGAAAGAGGGACGGAGTGAGGAAAGAGGGACTGACTGAGGAAAGAGGGACGGAGGAGGAAAGAGGATTGACTGAGGAAAGAGGGAAGGAGTGAGGGAGGAAAGAGGGACGGAGTGAGGGAGGAAAGAGGGACGGAGGAGGAGGAAAGAAGGACGGAGTGAGGAAAGAGGGACGGAGGAGGAAAGAGGGACGGAGTGAGGAAAGAGGGACGGAGTGAGGGAGGAAAGAGGGACTGACTGAGGAAAGAGGGACGGAGGAGGGAGGAAAGAGGGACTGACTGAGGAAAGAGGGACGGAGTGAGGGAGGGAAAGAAAGAGGGACTGACTGAGGAAAGAGGGACGGAGTGAGGGAGGAAAGAGAGGGACTGACTGAGGAAAGAGGGACTGACTGAGGGAAGAAAGAGGGACTGACTGAGGAAAGAGGGACAGAGTGAGGAAAGAGGGACTGACTGAGGAAAGAGGGACGGAGTGAGGGAGGAAAGAGGGACGGAGTGACTGAGGAAAGAGGGACGGAGGAGGGAGGAAAGAGGGACTGGAGTGAGGGAGGAAAGAGGGACTGACTGAGGGAAAAAGAGGGACGGAGTGAGGGAGGAAAGAGGGACGGAGTGAGGGAGGAAAGAGGGAGGGAGTGAGGGAGGAAAGAGGGACGGAGTGAGGGAGAAAGAGGGACGGAGTGAGGGAGGATAGAGGGACTGAGTGAGGAAAGAGGGACTGACTGAGGGAAGAAAGATGGACTGAGGGAGGAAAGAGGGACAGAGTGAGGGAAGAGGGATGGAGTGAGGGAGGAAAGAGGGACTGATTGAGGAAAGAGGGACGGAGTGAGGAGGAAAGAGGGACGGATTGAGGGAGGAAGAGGGACGGAGTGAGAAAGAGGGACGGAGTGAGGGAGGAAAGAGGGACTGGAGTGAGGAAAGAGGGACTGACTGAGGGAAGAGGGAAGGACTGAGGAGGAAAGAGGGGACAGAGTGAGGGAAGAGGGACGGAGTGAGGGAGGAAAGAGGGACGGAGTGAGGGAGGAAAGAGGGACGGAGTGAGGGAAAGAGGGACAGAGTGAGGGAGGAAAGAGGGACTGACTGAGGAAAGAGGGACAGAGTGAGGGAGGAAAGAGGGACTGACTGAGGAAAGAGGGACGGAGTGAGGGAGGAAAGAGGGAAGGACTGAGGGAGGAAAGAGGGACGGAGGAGGGAGGAAAGAGGGACAGAGTGAGGAAAGAGGGACAGAGTGAGGAAAGAGGGACGGACTGAGGAAAGAGGGACGGAGTGAGGGAGGAAAGAGGGACGGAGTGAGGGAGGAAAGAGGGACAGAGTGAGGAAAGAGGGACAGAGTGAGGGAGGAAAGAGGGATGGAGTGAGGAAAAGAGGGACGGAGTGAGGGAAAGAGGGACGGAGGAGGGAGGAAAGAGGGACGGATTGAGGGAGGAAAGAGGGACGGAGTGAGAAAGAGGGACGGAGGAGGGAGGATAGAGGACTGACTGAGGAAGAGGGACTGACTGAGGGAAGAGGGATGGACTGAGGGAGGAAAGAGAGGGACTGACTGAGGGAAGAGGGATGGAGTGAGGGAGGAAGAGAGGGACTGATTGAGGAAAGAGGGACAGAGTGAGGAAAGAGGGACTGACTGAGGAAAGAGGGACGGAGTGAGGAAAGAGGGATTGACTGAGGAAAGAGGGAAGGAGTGAGGGAGGAAAGAGGGACGGAGTGAGGGAGGAAAGAGGGACGGAGTGAGGAGGAAAGAAGGACGGAGTGAGGAAAGAGGGACGGAGGAGGAAAGAGGGACGGAGTGAGGAAAGAGGGACGGAGTGAGGGAGGAAAGAGGGACTGACTGAGGAAAGAGGGACGGAGTGAGGGAAGAAAGAGGGACTGACTGAGGAAAGAGGGACTGACTGAGGAAAGAGGGACTGAGAGGAAAGAGAGGACGGAGGAGGGAGGAAAGAGAGGGACTGACTGAGGAAAGAGGGACTGAGTGAGGGAGAAAGAGAGGGACTGACTGAGGAAAGAGGGACGGGAGGGAGGAAAGAGAGGGACTGACTGAGGAAAGAGGGACGAGTGAGGGAGGAAAGAGAGGGACTGACTGAGGAAAGAGGGACGGAGTGAGGGAGGAAAGAGAGGGACTGACTGAGGAAAGAGGGACTGACTGAGGGAAGAAAGAGGGACTGACTGAGGAAAGAGGGACAGGAGTGAGGAAAGAAAGAGGGACAGAGTGAGGAAAGAGGGACGGAGTGAGGAGGAAAGAGGGACTGAGGAGGAAAGAGGGAAGGAGTGAGGGAGGAAAGAGGGACGGAGTGAGGGAGGAAAGAGGGACGGAGTGAGGAAAGAGGGACGGAGTGAGGGAGGAAAGAGGGACTGAGTGAGGAAAGAGGGACTGAGGAGGAGGAAAGAGGGACGGAGTGAGGGAGGAAAGAGGGACGGAGTGAGGGAGGAAAGAGGGACGGAGTGAGGGAAGAAAGAGGGACTGACTGAGGAAAGAGGGACTGAGTGAGGAAAGAGGGACTGACTGAGGAAAGAGGGATGGACTGGGGAGGAAAGAGGGACTGACTGAGGAAAGAGGGATGGAGTGAGGGAGGAAAGAGAGGGACTGATTGAGGAAAGAGGGACGGAGTGAGGAAAAGAGAGGGACTGACTGAGGAAAGAGGGACGGAGGAGGGAAAGAGGGACTGACTGAGGAAAGAGGGACTGAGTGAGGGAAGAAAGAGGGACTGACTGAGGAAAGAGGGACAGGAGTGAGGAAAGAAGGACTGAGTGAGGAAAGAGGGACGGAGTGAGGGGAGGAAAGAAAGGGGACGGAGTGAGGGAGGAAAGAGGGACGGAGTGAGGGAGGAAAGAGGGACGGAGTGAGGAAAGAAAGAGGGACTGACTGAGGAAAGAGGGACGGAGGAGGAAAGAGGGACTGACTGAGGAAAGAGGGACGGAGTGAGGGAGGAAAGAGGGACGGACTGAGGGAGGAAAGAGGGACGGAGGAGGGAGGAAAGAGGGACGGAGTGAGGAAAGAGGGATGGAGTGAGGAAAGAGGGACTGAGGGAGGAAAGAGGGACGGAGTGAGGGAGGAAAGAGAGGACTGAGTGAGGGAGGAAAGAGGGACGGAGAGGGATGGAAAGAGGGACGGAGTGAGGAAAGAGGGACGGAGTGAGGAAAGAGGGACGGAGGAGGGAGGAAAGAGGGACGGAGTGAGGGAGGAAAGAGGGACGGAGTGAGGGAGGAAAGAGGGACGGAGTGAGGGAGGAAAGAGGGACGGAGTGAGGGAAAAGAGGGACTGAGTGAGGAAAGAGGGATGGAGGGAGGAGGAAAGAGGGACTGACTGAGGAAAGAGGGACTGAGGAAGGAAAGAGGGACGGAGTGAGGGAAAGAGGGACGGAGTGAGGGAGGAAAGAGAGGGACTGATTGAGGAAAGAGGGACGGAGGAGAGGAGGACTGAGAAAGAGGGACTGACTGAGGAAAGAGGGATTGACTGAGGAAAAGAGAGGGACTGACTGAGGAAAGAGGGACGGAGGAGGGAGGAAAGAGGGACTGACTGAGGAAAGAGGGACGGAGTGAGGAAAGAGGGACGGACTGAGGAAAGAGGGACGGAGGAGGGAAAGAGGGACGGAGTGAGGGAGGAAAGAGGGACGGAGTGAGGGAGGAAAGAGGGACAGAGTGAGGAAAGAAAGAGGGACTGACTGAGGAAAGAGGGACGGAGTGAGGAAAGAGGGACTGACTGAGGAAAGAGGGACGGAGGAGGGAGGAAAGAGGGACGACTGAGGGAGGAAAGAGGGACTGAGTGAGGAGGAAAGAAGGACAGAGGAGGAAAGAGGGACGGAGGAGGAAAGAGGGACGGAGTGAGGGAGGAAAGAGGGACTGACTGAGGAAAGAGGGATGGAGTGAGGGAGGAAAGAGGGGGACTGACTGAGGAAAGAGGGACGGAGTGAGGGAGGAAAGAGAGGGACTGACTGAGGAAAGAGGGACTGAGTGAGGGAAGAAAGAGAGACTGACTGAGGAAAGAGGGACAGAGTGAGGAAAGAGGGACTGACTGAGGAAAGAGGGACGGAGTGAGGGAGGAAAGAGGGACTGAGGAGGGAGGAAAGAGGGACGGAGGAGGGAGGAAAGAGGACAGAGTGAGGGAGGAAAGAGGGACAGAGTGAGGAAAGAGGGACGGAGTGAGGGAGGAAAGAGGGACGGAGTGAGTAAAAAGGGACGGAGGAGGGAGGAAAGAGGGACGGAGGAGAAAGAGGGACGGAGTGAGGGAGGATAGAGGGACTGACTGAGGAAAGAGGGACTGACTGAGGGAAGAGGGATGGACTGAGGGAGGAAAGAGAGGGACTGACTGAGGGAAGAGGGATGGAGTGAGGGAGGAAGAGAGGGACTGATTGAGGAAAGAGGGACGGAGTGAGGAAAGAGGGACTGACTGAGGAAAGAGGGACGGAGTGAGGAAAGAGGGACTGACTGAGGAAAGAGGGAAGGAGTGAGGGAGGAAAGAGGGACGGAGTGAGGGAGGAAAGAGGGACGGAGTGAGGAGGAAAGAAGGACGGAGGAGGAAAGAGGGACGGAGGAGGAAAGAGGGACGGAGTGAGGAAAGAGGGACGGAGTGAGGGAGGAAAGAGGGACTGACTGGAGGAAAGAGGGACGGAGTGAGGAAGAAAGAGGGACTGACTGAGGAAAGAGGGACGGAGGAGGAAAGAGGGACTGACTGAGGAAAGAGGGACGGAGTGAGGGAGGAAAGAGAGGGACTGACTGAGGAAAGAGGGACGGAGGAGGGAGGAAAGAGAGGGACTGACTGAGGAAAGAGGGACGGAGGAGGAAAGAGGGACTGACTGAGGAAAGAGGGACTGACTGAGGGAGGAAAGAGAGGGACTGACTGAGGAAAGAGGACAGAGTGAGGGAGGAAAGAGAGGGACTGACTGAGGAAAGAGGGACTGACTGAGGGAAGAAAGAGGGACTGACTGAGGAAAGAGGGACAGAGGGAGGAAAGAGGGGACTGACTGAGGAAAGAGGGACGGAGTGAGGGAGGAAAGAGGGACTGGACTGAGGAAAAGAGGGACGGAGTGAGGGAGGAAAGAGGGACTGAGTGAGGGAGGAAAGAGGGACAGAGTGAGGAAAGAGGGACTGAGGGAGGAAAGAGGGACTGAGGAGGAAAGAGGGACGGAGTGAGGAAAGAGGGACTGAGAGGAGGAAAGAGGGACTGAGGAAAGAGGGACGGAGGAGGAGGAAGAGGGACTGACTGAGGAAAGAGGGACTGACTGAGGAAAAGAGGGACGAGGAGGGATGAAAGAGAGGGACTGACTGAGGAAAGTGAGGGACTGACTGAGGAAAGAGGGACGGAGTGAGGGAGGATAGAGAGGGACTGACTGAGGAAAGAGAGGGACTGACTGAGGAAAGTGGGACTGACTGAGGAAAGAGGGACAGAGTGAGGAAAGAGGGACTGACTGACGAAAGAGAGGGACTGACTGAGGAAAGTGAGGGACTGACTGAGGAAAGAGGGATGGAGTGAGGGAGGAAGAGAGGGACTGACTGAGGAAAGAGGGACGAAGTGAGGGAGGAAAGAGAGGGACTGACTGAGGGAAGAGGGATGGAGT
>NW_025746016.1:147500-197271 GCF_021184085.1 Oncorhynchus gorbuscha | reverse complement strand
GTATGAGCTGTCCTTTAGAGACCGATGCCAAAATACCTATTTATTAAGTTTGGTACCATGATGCATCAGGCCTCCCGCAAGGTCCCTCAATATCTTCCTCTTCCTGGGCTATGACACAACGAAGCAGGGAGAATAGGGGACACGAGGTCCCTCAATGTCTTCCTCTTCCTGGGCTATGACACAACAAAGCAGGGAGAATAGGGGACACGAGGTCCCTCAATGTCTTCCTCTTGCTGGGCTATGACACAACGAAGCAGGGAGAATAGGGGAAACGAGGTCCCTCAATGTCTTCCTCTTGCTGGGCTATGACACAACGAAGCAGGGAGAATAGGGGACACGAGGTCCCTCAATGTTTTCCTCTTGCTGGCCTATGACACAACGAATCAGGGAGAATAGGTGACACGAGGTCCCTCAATGTCTTCCTCTTGCTGGGCTATGACACAACGAATCAGGGAGAATAGGGGACACGAGGCGTAGTCTTCATTCCTGGTCCTGGGGACAAAGTGCAGTACTTTTTTTTTTTTTTTCCAGCCCAGCACCAGCACGCCACCATTCAAAGGGCGGCAGGGTAGCCTAGTGGTTAGAGTGTTGGACTAGTAACCGAAAGGTTGCAAGTTCATATCCCCGAGCTGACAAGGTACAAATCGGTCGTTCTGCCCCTGAACAGGCAGTTAACCCCACTGTTCCTAGGCCGTCATTGAAAATAAGAATTTGTTCTTAACTGACTTGCCTAGTTAAATTAAGGTACAATTTTAAAAAACATGGTGGATCGCCACCTGTCACAGTGTGTCAACACGGGCTTCTCTCTCCTCTGTCATAGAGTAGCCACCTGTCACAGTGTGTCAACACGGGCTTCTCTCTCCTCTGTCAAAGAGTAGCCACCTGTCACAGTGTGTCAACACGGGCTTCTCTCTCCTCTGTCAAAGAGTAGCCACCTGTCACAGTGTGTCAACACGGGCTTCTCTCTCCTCTGTCAAAGAGTAGTCACCTGTCAGAGTGAAGTCACCCAACGGAACGCTAAGTTGAAATAATTGCCTAACTAAATGGTGCTTAGTGTTCAGAGACATGTGATAAGGGGTTCTGTTACTGCTACAAGCAGAGGACAAATCATGTTGGACTTTGTAGAAAATAATGTTCTTTACTTTCTCTCTCTCTGTTTCCCCCACTTTCTCTTTCTCTCTCTCCCTCTCACTCTCCCCCTTTCCTCTCTCTCTCCCTCTCCCGCTCTCTCTACCTACCTCGATCTCTCTCTCTCTTCCGTTCTCTCTCTCTCTCTCCATATGTCTCTCTCTCTCTCCTCCTCTCTCTCTCTCCTCCTCTCTCTCTCTGTCTCTGTCTCTCTGTCTCTCTGTCTCCCTCTTGCTGTGGCTCTTACTCTAGCTCTCTCTCTCTCCGTCTCCCTATCGCTGTGGCTCTCCTTCTAGCTCTCTCTCTCTTGGTCTCTCTCTTGCTGTGGTTCTCCCTCTGTCTCTCTGTCTCTCTGTCTCTCTCTCTGTCTCCCTCTCGCTGTGGCTCTTACTCTAGCTCTCTCTCTCTCCGTCTCCCTATCGCTGTGGCTCTTCCTCCAGCACTCTCTCTCTTTCTCTCTTTGTCTCCCTCTTGCTGTGGCTCTCCTAGCTCTTTCTCTCTCTCTCCATCTCGCTCTCCCTCTCCTCTCTCCTCTCTCTTGCTCCATCTCTCTCTCTCTCCCTCTCCTCTCTTTCTCTCTCATTCCATCTATCTCTCCCTCTCTCTGTGGCTCTCCTGCTCTCCTCTCTCGCTCCATCTCTCTCTCCCTCTCCTCTCTCCTCTCTCTTGCTCCATCTCTCTCTCTCCCTCTCCTCTATTTCTCTCTCATTCCATCTATCTCTCCCTCTCTCTGTGGCTCTCCTCGCTCTCCTCTCTCGCTCCATCTCTCTCTCTCCCTCTCTCTGTGTCTCTCCTCTCTCGCTCCATCTCTCTCCCTCTCCCTCTCCTCACTCCTCTCTCCTATCTCTCCTCCATCTCCCTCTCCTCCTCTCTCCATCTATCTCCCGCTGTGGCCTGCTCATCATGCATATAGATCACATCCCACATTTAGAAACGCAGGGCGGCTTTTCTTTTTGATAATTCAACACTCTAATGCTGTTCTCCATCCATCTATCTCTCCAACTGGGGCAGCTAGCGTCGAGGGAATTAGCATAATGTGACCGCGGGGTGGGGCTTCTCATCACCATGGTGACGTAATAATGAAGTCTCCATAAACATGAATGTTAAAGTTGAGGATGTTTGCTTTTTCGACCCTGGTATAAACATGTTGAATATTCATGAGGAGTAACAGGAAGTTGATAAATAATGAGGCGCAGCCTAGCAGCGGTCTCCATGGTCACCTAGTTCGAGTCGGCATATTTCCATTAGACCAACCAGACGGCTCAGAGTGCAGTGGACTGTTTCTGCCGAAGTCCTGAGGATGTCCTGAGGCTGTGTATACAGTATTACAGTATTCAAAGGTAGTGGGCGCATGGAAAGGTAGTGGGCACGTGGAAAGGAAAGGTAGTGGGCACGTGGAAGGGAAAGGTAGTGGGCACGTGGAAAGGGAAAGGTAGTGGGCACGTGGAAGGGAAAGGTAGTGGGCACGTGGAAGGGAAAGGTAGTGGGCACGTGGAAGGGAAAGGTAGTGGGCACGTGGAAGGGAAAGGTAGTGGGCACGTGGAAAGGGAAAGGTAGTGGGCACGTGGAAGGGAAAGGTAGTGGGCACGTGGAAGGGAAAGGTAGTGGGCACGTGGAAAGGGAAAGGTAGTGGGCACGTGGAAAGGGAAAGGTAGTGGGCACGTGGAAAGGTAGTGGGCACGTGGAAAGGGAAAGGTAGTGGGCACGTGGAAAGGGAAAGGTAGTGGGCACGTGGAAGGGAAAGGTAGTGGGCACGTGGAAAGGGAAAGGTAGTGGGCACGTGGAAAGGAAAGGTAGTGGGCACGTGGAAGGGAAAGGTAGTGGGCACGTGGAAGGGAAAGGTAGTGGGCACGTGGAAGGGAAAGGTAGTGGGCACGTGGAAGGGAAAGGTAGTGGGCACGTGGAAGGGAAAGGTAGTGGGCACGTGGAAAGCAAAGGTAGTGGGCGCATGGAAAGGTAGTGGGCACGTGGAAAGGAAAGGTAGTGGGCACGTGGAAGGGAAAGGTAGTGGGCACGTGGAAAGGTAGTGGGCACGTGGAAAGGTAGTGGGCACGTGGAAGGGAAAGGTAGTGGGCACGTGGAAGGGAAAGGTAGTGGGCACGTGGAAGGGAAAGGTAGTGGGCACGTGGAAAGGAAAGGTAGTGGGCACGTGGAAGGGAAAGGTAGTGGGCACGTGGAAAGGTAGCGGGCACGTGGAAGGGAAAGGTAGTGGGCACGTGGAAGGGAAAGGTAGTGGGCACGTGGAAGGGAAAGGTAGTGGGCACGTGGAAAGGGAAAGGTAGTGGGCACGTGGAAGGGAAAGGTAGTGGGCACGTGGAAAGCAAAGGTAGTGGGCGCATGGAAAGGTAGTGGGCACGTGGAAAGGTAGTGGGCACGTGGAAAGGAAAGGTAGTGGGCACGTGGAAAGGTAGTGGGCACGTGGAAAGGTAGTGGGCACGTGGAAAGGTAGTGGGCACGTGGAAAGGTAGTGGGCACGTGGAAAGGTAGTGGGCACATGGAAAGGAAAGGTAGTGGGCACGTGGAAGGGAAAGGTAGTGGGCACGTGGAAAGGAAAGGTAGTGGGCACGTGGAAAGGAAAGGTAGTGGGCACGTGGAAAGGAAAGGTAGTGGGCACGTGGAAAGGAAAGGTAGTGGGCACGTGGAAGGGAAAGGTAGTGGGCACGTGGAAGGGAAAGGTAGTGGGCACGTGGAAGGGAAAGGTAGTGGGCACGTGGATGGGAAAGGTAGTGGGCACGTGGAAGGGTAGTGGGCACGTGGAAGGGAAAGGTAGTGGGCACGTGGAAAGGTAGTGGGCACGTGGAAAGGGAAAGGTAGTGGGCACGTGGAAAGGGAAAGGTAGTGGGCACGTGGAAAGGTAGTGGGCACGTGGAAGGGAAGGTAGTGGGCACGTGGAAGGGAAAGGTAGTGGGCACGTGGAAGGGAAAGGTAGTGGGCACGTGGAAGGGAAAGGTAGTGGGCACGTGGAAAGGGAAAGGTAGTGGGCACGTGGAAAGGTAGTGGGCACGTGGAAAGGTAGTGGGCACGTGGAAAGGTAGTGGGCACGTGGAAGGGAAAGGTAGTGGGCACGTGGAAAGGTAGTGGGCACGTGGAAAAGGTAGTGGGCACGTGGAAGGGAATGATAGTGGGCACGTGGAAGGGAAAGGTAGTGGGCACGTGGAAAGGTAGTGGGCACGTGGAAGGGAAAGGTAGTGGGCACGTGGAAGGGTAGTGGGCACGTGGAAGGGAAAGGTAGTGGGCACGTGGAAAGGGAAAGGTAGTGGGCACGTGGAAAGGTAGTGGGCACGTGGAAAGGTAGTGGGCACGTGGAAGGGAAAGGTAGTGGGCACGTGGAAAGGTAGTGGGCACGTGGAAGGGAAAGGTAGTGGGCACGTGGAAGGGAATGATAGTGGGCACGTGGAAGGGAAAGGTAGTGGGCACGTGGAAAGGTAGTGGGCACGTGGAAGGGAAAGGTAGTGGGCACGTGGAAAGGAAAGGTAGTGGGCACGTGGAAGGGAAAGGTAGTGGGCACGTGGAAAGGGAAAGGTAGTGGGCACGTGGAAGGGAAAGGTAGTGGGCACGTGGAAGGGAAAGGTAGTGGGCACGTGGAAGGGAAAGGTAGTGGGCACGTGGAAGGGAAAGGTAGTGGGCACGTGGAAAGGGAAAGGTAGTGGGCACGTGGAAGGGAAAGGTAGTGGGCACGTGGAAGGGAAAGGTAGTGGGCACGTGGAAAGGGAAAGGTAGTGGGCACGTGGAAAGGGAAAGGTAGTGGGCACGTGGAAAGGTAGTGGGCACGTGGAAAGGGAAAGGTAGTGGGCACGTGGAAAGGGAAAGGTAGTGGGCACGTGGAAGGGAAAGGTAGTGGGCACGTGGAAAGGGAAAGGTAGTGGGCACGTGGAAAGGAAAGGTAGTGGGCACGTGGAAGGGAAAGGTAGTGGGCACGTGGAAGGGAAAGGTAGTGGGCACGTGGAAGGGAAAGGTAGTGGGCACGTGGAAGGGAAAGGTAGTGGGCACGTGGAAGGGAAAGGTAGTGGGCACGTGGAAAGCAAAGGTAGTGGGCGCATGGAAAGGTAGTGGGCACGTGGAAAGGAAAGGTAGTGGGCACGTGGAAGGGAAAGGTAGTGGGCACGTGGAAAGGTAGTGGGCACGTGGAAAGGTAGTGGGCACGTGGAAGGGAAAGGTAGTGGGCACGTGGAAGGGAAAGGTAGTGGGCACGTGGAAGGGAAAGGTAGTGGGCACGTGGAAAGGAAAGGTAGTGGGCACGTGGAAGGGAAAGGTAGTGGGCACGTGGAAAGGTAGCGGGCACGTGGAAGGGAAAGGTAGTGGGCACGTGGAAGGGAAAGGTAGTGGGCACGTGGAAGGGAAAGGTAGTGGGCACGTGGAAAGGGAAAGGTAGTGGGCACGTGGAAGGGAAAGGTAGTGGGCACGTGGAAAGCAAAGGTAGTGGGCGCATGGAAAGGTAGTGGGCACGTGGAAAGGTAGTGGGCACGTGGAAAGGAAAGGTAGTGGGCACGTGGAAAGGTAGTGGGCACGTGGAAAGGTAGTGGGCACGTGGAAAGGTAGTGGGCACGTGGAAAGGTAGTGGGCACGTGGAAAGGTAGTGGGCACATGGAAAGGAAAGGTAGTGGGCACGTGGAAGGGAAAGGTAGTGGGCACGTGGAAAGGAAAGGTAGTGGGCACGTGGAAAGGAAAGGTAGTGGGCACGTGGAAAGGAAAGGTAGTGGGCACGTGGAAAGGAAAGGTAGTGGGCACGTGGAAGGGAAAGGTAGTGGGCACGTGGAAGGGAAAGGTAGTGGGCACGTGGAAGGGAAAGGTAGTGGGCACGTGGATGGGAAAGGTAGTGGGCACGTGGAAGGGTAGTGGGCACGTGGAAGGGAAAGGTAGTGGGCACGTGGAAAGGTAGTGGGCACGTGGAAAGGGAAAGGTAGTGGGCACGTGGAAAGGGAAAGGTAGTGGGCACGTGGAAAGGTAGTGGGCACGTGGAAGGGAAGGTAGTGGGCACGTGGAAGGGAAAGGTAGTGGGCACGTGGAAGGGAAAGGTAGTGGGCACGTGGAAGGGAAAGGTAGTGGGCACGTGGAAAGGGAAAGGTAGTGGGCACGTGGAAAGGTAGTGGGCACGTGGAAAGGTAGTGGGCACGTGGAAAGGTAGTGGGCACGTGGAAGGGAAAGGTAGTGGGCACGTGGAAAGGTAGTGGGCACGTGGAAGGGAAAGGTAGTGGGCACGTGGAAGGGAATGATAGTGGGCACGTGGAAGGGAAAGGTAGTGGGCACGTGGAAAGGTAGTGGGCACGTGGAAGGGAAAGGTAGTGGGCACGTGGAAGGGTAGTGGGCACGTGGAAGGGAAAGGTAGTGGGCACGTGGAAAGGGAAAGGTAGTGGGCACGTGGAAAGGTAGTGGGCACGTGGAAAGGTAGTGGGCACGTGGAAGGGAAAGGTAGTGGGCACGTGGAAAGGTAGTGGGCACGTGGAAGGGAAAGGTAGTGGGCACGTGGAAGGGAATGATAGTGGGCACGTGGAAGGGAAAGGTAGTGGGCACGTGGAAAGGTAGTGGGCACGTGGAAGGGAAAGGTAGTGGGCACGTGGAAAGGTAGTGGGCACGTGGAAGGGAAAGGTAGTGGGCACGTGGAAAGGAAAGGTAGTGGGCACGTGGAAAGGAAAGGTAGTGGGCACGTGGAAAGGAAAGGTAGTGGGCACGTGGAAGGGAAAGGTAGTGGGTACGTGGAAGGGTAGTGGGCACGTGGAAGGGAAAGGTAGTGGGCACGTGGAAAGGTAGTGGGCACGTGGAAGGGAAAGGTAGTGGGCACGTGGAAGGGAATGATAGTGGGCACGTGGAAGGGAAAGGTAGTGGGCACGTGGAAGGGAAAGGTAGTGGGCACGTGGAAAGGTAGTGGGCACGTGGAAAGGTAGTGGGCACGTGGAAAGGTAGTGGGCACGTGGAAAGGAAAGGTAGTGGGCACGTGGAAAGGAAAGGTAGTGGGCACGTGGAAAGGAAAGGTAGTGGGCACGTGGAAAGGAAAGGTAGTGGGCACGTGGAAAGGAAAGGTAGTGGGCACGTGGAAGGGGAAGGTAGTGGGCACGTGGAAGGGGAAGGTAGTGGGCACGTAGAAAGGGAAGGTAGTGGGCACGTGGAAGGGAAAGGTAGAGGGCACGTGGAAGGGAAAGCCTTCACCCTGATATTGGCACCCTGATATTGGCACCCTGATATTGGCCGAACAGTAAGCCGAGCCAAGGCCACTGTGTCCTGGTGTTGTTGGTGTACGTGTCCTCCTCCTATCTTCCTCCCGAGCTTCCTCCTCCCGAGCCTCCTCCTCCTATCCTCCTCCCGAGCCTCCTCCTCCTATCCTCCTCCTGAGCCTCCTCCTCCTATCCTCCTCCCGAGCCTCTTCCTCCTATCCTCCTCCCGAGCCTCCTCCTCCTATCCTCCTCCCGAGCATCCTCCCCCTATCCTCCTCCCGAGCCTCCTCCTCCTATCCTCCTCCCGAGCCTCCTCCTCCTATCCTCCTCCCGAGCCTCCTCCTCCTGTCCTCCTCCCGAGCCTCCTCCTCCTATCCTCCTCCCGAGCCTCCTCCTCCTATCCTCCTGCCGAGCCTCCTCCTCCTATCCTCCTCCCGAGCCTCCTCCTCCTATCCTCCTCCCGAGCCTCCTCCTCCTATCCTCCTCCCGAGCTTCCTCCTCCTATCCTCCTCCCGAGCCACCTCCTCCTATCCTCCTCCCGAGCCTCCTCCTCCTATCCTCCTCCCTATCCTCCTCCCGAGCCACCTCCTCCCTATCCTCCTCCCGAGCATCCTCCCCCTATCCTCCTCCCGAGCCAAAGCCACTGTGTCCTGGTGTTGTTGGTGTTCGTATCCTCCCCATTGAGTAGTAGACTGTATCTAATGTATCAAGGTGACATCTAGATAGTTATCAATAGTAGATATTTATTGTGTCGGCTGCCATTCTACTTGAATTAAAATCGAAGGGGAAAAGGTGCCACGTTAGCCGCCATCCTAATACCCAGTAGAAAGCACCTCAGGTGGTGCGGACCAATCAGCTACGTGAAAGAGTCTGCAGCGACAACAAATCTGCCCATTTAGCGGATTCGCTTTTTCAAACACACACCCACTTCCCCGTACTCCGGTCGCCATATTGGGCTGCCGCTACCCATACTTGAGTCTCCTGGGAGACTGTCCTTCTTTTCAAAGAACAGCTGACATTGGGGAACTCTTCTGTTCCTGTAAACAATTTCCATGGATAATATACCGTGACTGTCCTCCTTGCCTCTCCTCCTCCCTCTCTCCTCCGCTCCTCCCTCTCCCCTCCTCTCCTCCCCTTCTCCCTCTCTCCTTCTCCCCTCCCCTCTCCTCCCCTTCTCCCTTCCCCTCTCCTCCCCTTCTCCCTCTCTCCTCCTTTCTCTCCTATTTCCTCCCCTCCTCCGTCTCTCCCCTCCCTCTCTCTCCCCTCCCTCTCTCCTCCTCCCTCTTCACTCTTTCCTCCCCTCCTCCCTCCTCTCTCTCTACTCTGTCCTCCCTCTCTTCTCCTCCCCTCCTCCCTCCCTCTCTCCTCCTCCCTCTCCCCTCCTCCCTCTCTCCTCTGTCCTCTCCTCCTCCCTCTCCTTGTCCTCCCCTCTCCCCTCCTCCCTCTCTCCTCTGTCCTCTCCTCCCCTCCTCTCCACTTCTTTCCTCTCCTCCCTCTCCCCTCCCCTCCTCCCTCTCTCCTCCCCTCCTCCCTCTCCTCTCCCCTCCTCCCTCTCCCCTCTCCCTCTCCCCTCCTCTACTCCCTCCCCCTCCCCCTCTCCCCTCCTCTCCTCCCTCTCTCCTCCCTCCTCTCCTCCCCTCCCTCCCCTCCTCCCTCTCTCCTCCCTTCCTCCCTCTCCTCTCCCCTCCTCCCTCTCCTCTCTCCTCCCTCTCCCCTCTCCTCCTCTCTTCCCCTCCTCTCCTCCTCCCTCCTCCCATCTCCACCCCAGCACACTGTCATCCTGAGTTATTAGTCAGAGTAGTACAGAGATAAATCAGGTTCCATGGACCTGAATGTGTCGGGTTGTGCACGGCTAGCTCTGCAGTGGACCCTAATGATACATAAAGGGGTTTGTTTTGTTTTGGGGTTTGAAGTGAGAGCGATGGACACACAGGGCATCTTGGAAGATAAACACTCAAGGTCTTCTGGAAGGAATAAATTAAATAAATACATTTAAGAAATAAAGTAAAGAAATTAAGTAGTTCAAGTGTAGAGCGCTAGGCTAATACCGTACACAACATGATACAGGTGTAGAGAGCGCTAGGCTAATACCGTACACAACATGATACAGGTGCAGAGAGCTAGGCTAATACCATACACAACATGATACAGGTGTAGAGAGCGCTAGGCTAATACCGTACACAACATGATACAGGTGTAGAGAGCGCTAGGCTAATACCGTACACAACATGATACAGGTGTAGAGAGCGCTAGGCTAATACCATACACAACATGATACAGGTGTAGAGAGCGCTAGGCTAATACCGTACACAACATGATGCAGGTGTAGAGAGTGCTAGGCTAATACCGTACACAACACAATACAGGTGTAAGGAGCGCTAGGCTAATACCGTACAGAACATGATACAGGTGTAGAGAGCGCTAGGCTAATACCGTACACAACACAATACAGGTGTAGGGAGCGCTAGGCTAATACCGTACACAACATGATACAGGTGTAGAGAGCGCAATGCTAATACTGTACACAACATGATACAGGTGTAGAGAGCGCTAGGCTAATACCGCACACAACATGATGCAGGTGTAGAGCGCTAGGCTAATACCATACACAACATGATACAGGTGTAGAGCGCTAGGCTAATACGTACACAACATGATACAGGTGTAGAGCGCTAGGCTAATACCGTACACAACATGATACAGGTGTAGAGAGCGCTAGGCTAATAACGTACACAACACAATACAGGTGTAGGGAGCGCTAGGCTAATACCGTACACAACATGATACAGGTGTAGAGAGCGCTAGGCTAATACCGTACACAACACAATACAGGTGTAGGGAGCGTGTCCTGCTAAACACAGTGCTGTTTATAGACCGTACTATATAGTATAAATAACAGTATATTCGATTTATAGACAGTACTATATAGTATAAATAACAGTATATTCGATTTATAGACAGTACTATATAGTATAAATAACAGTATATTAGATTTATAGACAGTACTATATAGTATAAATAACAGTATATTATATTTATAGACAGTACTATATAGTATAAATAACAGTATATTATATTTATACAGTACTATAGACAGTACTATATAGTATACATAACAGTATATTAGATTTATAGACAGTACTATATCGTATAAATAACAGTATATTAGATTTATAGACAGTACTATATAGTATAAATAACAGTATATTAGATTTATAGACAGTACTATATAGTATAAATAAGAGTATATTAGATTTATAGACAGTACTATATAGTATAAATAACAGTATATTAGATTTATAGACAGTACTATACAGTATAAATAACAGTATATTATATTTGTAGACAGTACTATATAGTATAAACAACAGTATAATCGATTTATAGACAGTACTATATAGTATAAATAACAGTATATTAGATTTATAGACAGTACTATATAGTATACATAACAGTATATTAGATTTATAGACAGTACTATATCGTATAAATAACAGTATATTAGATTTATAGACAGTACTATATAGTATAAATAACAGTATATTAGATTTATAGACAGTACTATATAGTATAAATAAGAGTATATTAGATTTATAGACAGTACTATATAGTATAAACAACAGTATTAGATTTATAGACAGTACAGTATAAATAACAGTATATTATATTTGTAGACAGTACTATACAGTATAAATAACAGTAAATTATATTTGTAGACAGTACTATACAGTATAAATAACAGTAAATTATATTTGTAGACAGTACTGGACAGTTAAACTCAGTTCTGTGGACCTATAAGAGTGCATTAGTCCTGCTGACACCAATTAGCATTGGAGAGGTGGCGAGGACACGGACGCTTGCTGTGTCTTTCACAGGAAGTGAACTGTGAAACTAAAGGCTTTATATTTAATTCGGCAGTATTGGGAGTTGTTTTGCTCTGAGACCTCTCTCTCTCTGTCCTCTCTCTCTCTGCTCCCTTCATCACTCCACAGAGTCACAGAGAGAGCAGAGAGAGTGAGGGGGAGTACAGAGAGGTCTTCACAGCTCTGAACGGACCACGACCGACCTCTGGGGACACACTGTTTTTCTTTCTATCCACAAACATCCTTGGCTGTTCCCTCGCGGAGCTACTTTAGTGCCATTTAATATCAAGCAACACTTCTGAAGTCGAAAAGTCCAGTCATCCACTACCAATCTGTGTAGCCCACCTGGGTGAAGCACAGCCACCATTTTGTGCCAGAACACTCACCACACATCAGCTATCAATGGTGTTGAGGAGTGATCTGTCTGATGCAAAGCCACCATTTTGTGCCACATCCCATCCCAAAGATGGCACCCCCTACCCAGGGCAATGTCACCATCACTGGTGGGGTGGCAGGTAGCCTAGTGGTTAGAGCGTTGGACTAGTAACCAGCAGGTAGCCTAGTGGTTAGAGCGTTGGACTAGTAACCAGCAGGTAGCCTAGTGGTTAGAGCAGGTAGCCTAGTGGTTAGAGCGTTGGACTAGTAACCAGCAGGTAGTCTAGTGGTTAGAGCGTTGGACTAGTAACCAGCAGGTAGCCTAGTGGTTAGAGCAGGTAGCCTAGTGGTTAGAGTGTTGGACTAGTAACCAGCAGGTAGCCTAGTGGTTAGAGCGTTGGACTAGTAACCAGCAGGTAGCCTAGTGGTTAGAGCAGGTAGCCTAGTGGTTAGAGCGTTGGACTAGTAACCAGCAGGTAGCCTAGTGGTTAGAGCGTTGGACTAGTAACCAGCAGGAAGCCTAGTGGTTAGAGCGTTGGACTAGTAACCAGCAGGTAGTCTAGTGGTTAGAGCGTTGGACTAGTAACCAGCAGGTAGCCTAGTGGTTAGAGCAGGTAGCCTAGTGGTTAGAGTGTTGGACTAGTAACCAGCAGGTAGCCTAGTGGTTAGAGCGTTGGACTAGTAACCAGCAGGTAGCCTAGTGGTTAGAGCAGGTAGCCTAGTGGTTAGAGCGTTGGACTAGTAACCAGCAGGTAGCCTAGTGGTTAGAGCGTTGGACTAGTAACCAGCAGGTAGCCTAGTGGTTAGAGCAGGTAGCCTAGTGGTTAGAGCGTTGGACTAGTAACCAGCAGGTAGCCTAGTGGTTAGAGCGTTGGACTAGTAACCAGCAGGTAGCCTAGTGGTTAGAGCGTTGGACTAGTAACCAGCAGGTAGCCTAGTGGTTAGAGCGTTGGACTAGTAACCAGCAGGTAGTCTAGTGGTTAGAGCGTTGGACTAGTAACCAGCAGGTAGCCTAGTGGTTAGAGCAGGTAGCCTAGTGGTTAGAGCGTTGGACTAGTAACCAGCAGGTAGCCTAGTGGTTAGAGCTTTGGACTAGTAACCAGCAGGTAGCCTAGTGGTTAGAGCAGGTAGCCTAGTGGTTAGAGCGTTGGACTAGTAACCAGCAGGTAGCCTAGTGGTTAGAGCGTTGGACTAGTAACCAGCAGGTAGCCTAGTGGTTAGAGCTTTGGACTAGTAACCAGCAGGAAGCCTAGTGGTTAGAGCAGGTAGCCTAGTGGTTAGAGCGTTGGACTAGTAACCAGCAGGTAGCCTAGTGGTTAGAGCGTTGGACTAGTAACCAGCAGGTAGCCTAGTGGTTAGAGCGTTGGACTAGTAACCAGCAGGTAGCCTAGTGGTTAGAGCGTTGGACTAGTAACCAGCAGGTAGCCTAGTGGTTAGAGCGTTGGACTAGTAACCAGCAGGTAGCCTAGTGGTTAGAGCGTTGGACTAGTAACCAGCAGGTAGCCTAGTGGTTAGAGCGTTGGACTAGTAACCAGCAGGTAGCCTAGTGGTTAGAGCGTTGGACTAGTAACCAGCAGGTAGCCTAGTGGTTAGAGCGTTGGACTAGTAACCAGCAGGAAGCCTAGTGGTTAGAGCGTTGGACTAGTAACCAGCAGGTAGCCTAGTGGTTAGAGCGTTGGACTAGTAACCAGCAGGAAGCCTAGTGGTTAGAGCAGGTAGCCTAGTGGTTAGAGCGTTGGACTAGTAACCAGCAGGTAGCCTAGTGGTTAGAGCTTTGGACTAGTAACCAGCAGGAAGCCTAGTGGTTAGAGCAGGTAGCCTAGTGGTTAGAGCGTTGGACTAGTAACCAGCAGGTAGCCTAGTGGTTAGAGCGTTGGACTAGTAACCAGCAGGTAGCCTAGTGGTTAGAGCGTTGGACTAGTAACCAGCAGGTAGCCTAGTGGTTAGAGCGTTGGACTAGTAACCAGCAGGTAGCCTAGTGGTTCGAGCGTTGGACTAGTAACCAGCAGGTAGCCTAGTGGTTAGAGCGTTGGACTAGTAACCAGCAGGTAGCCTAGTGGTTAGAGCGTTGGACTAGTAACCAGCAGGTAGCCTAGTGGTTAGAGCGTTGGACTAGTAACCAGCAGGTAGCCTAGTGGTTAGAGCGTTGGACTAGTAACCAGCAGGTAGCCTAGTGGTTAGAGCGTTGGACTAGTAACCAGCAGGTAGCCTAGTGGTTAGAGCGTTGGACTAGTAACCAGCAGGTAGCCTAGTGGTTAGAGCGTTGGACTAGTAACCAGCAGGTAGCCTAGTGGTTAGAGCGTTGGACTAGTAACCAGCAGGTAGCCTAGTGGTTAGAGCGTTGGACTAGTAACCAGCAGGTAGCCTAGTGGTTAGAGCGTTGGACTAGTAACCAGCAGGTAGCCTAGTGGTTAGAGCGTTGGACTAGTAACCAGCAGGTAGCCTAGTGGTTAGAGCGTTGGACTAGTAACCAGCAGGAAGCCTAGTGGTTAGAGCGTTGGACTAGTAACCAGCAGGTAGCCTAGTGGTTAGAGCGTTGGACTAGTAACCAGCAGGAAGCCTAGTGGTTAGAGCAGGTAGCCTAGTGGTTAGAGCGTTGGACTAGTAACCAGCAGGTAGCCTAGTGGTTAGAGCTTTGGACTAGTAACCAGCAGGAAGCCTAGTGGTTAGAGCAGGTAGCCTAGTGGTTAGAGCGTTGGACTAGTAACCAGCAGGTAGCCTAGTGGTTAGAGCGTTGGACTAGTAACCAGCAGGTAGCCTAGTGGTTAGAGCGTTGGACTAGTAACCAGCAGGTAGCCTAGTGGTTAGAGCGTTGGACTAGTAACCAGCAGGTAGCCTAGTGGTTAGAGCGTTGGACTAGTAACCAGCAGGTAGCCTAGTGGTTAGAGCGTTGGACTAGTAACCAGCAGGTAGCCTAGTGGTTAGAGCGTTGGACTAGTAACCAGCAGGTAGCCTAGTGGTTAGAGCGTTGGACTAGTAACCAGCAGGTAGCCTAGTGGTTAGAGCGTTGGACTAGTAACCAGCAGGTAGCCTAGTGGTTAGAGCGTTGGACTAGTAACCAGCAGGTAGCCTAGTGGTTAGAGCGTTGGACTAGTAACCAGCAGGTAGCCTAGTGGTTAGAGCGTTGGACTAGTAACCAGCAGGTAGCCTAGTGGTTAGAGCGTTGGACTAGTAACCAGCAGGTAGCCTAGTGGTTAGAGCGTTGGACTATTAACCAGCAGGTAGCCTAGTGGTTAGAGCGTTGGACTAGTAACCAGCAGGTAGCCTAGTGGTTAGAGCGTTGGACTAGTAACCAGCAGGTAGCCTAGTGGTTAGAGCGTTGGACTAGTAACCAGCAGGTAGCCTAGTGGTTAGAGCGTTGGACTAGTAACCAGCAGGTAGCCTAGTGGTTAGAGCGTTGGACTAGTAACCAGCAGGTAACCTAGTGGTTAGAGCGTTGGACTAGTAACCAGCAGGTAGCCTAGTGGTTAGAGCGTTGGACTAGTAACCAGCAGGTAGCCTAGTGGTTAGAGCGTTGGACTAGTAACCAGCAGGTAGCCTAGTGGTTAGAGCGTTGGACTAGTAACCAGCAGGAAGCCTAGTGGTTAGAGTGTTGGACTAGTAACCAGCAGGTAGCCTAGTGGTTAGAGCGTTGGACTAGTAACCAGCAGGTAGCCTAGTGGTTAGAGCGTTGGGTCAGTAACCAGCAGGTAGCCTAGTGGTTAGAGCGTTGGACTAGTAACCAGCAGGTAGCCTAGTGGTTAGAGTGTTGGACTAGTAACCAGCAGGTAGCCTAGTGGTTAGAGCGTTGGACTAGTAACCAGCAGGTAGCCTGGTGGTTAGAGCGTTGGACTAGTAACCAGCAGGTAGCCTGGTGGTTAGAGCGTTGGACTAGTAACCAGCAGGTAGCCTAGTGGTTAGAGCGTTGGACTAGTAACCAGCAGGTAGCCTGGTGGTTAGAGCGTTGGACTAGTAACCAGCAGGTAGCCTAGTGGTTAGAGCGTTGGACTAGTAACCAGCAGGTAACCTAGTGGTTAGAGCGTTGGACTAGTAACCAGCAGGTAGCCTAGTGGTTAGAGCGTTGGACTAGTAACCAGCAGGTAGCCTGGTGGTTAGAGCGTTGGACTAGTAACCAGCAGGTAGCCTAGTGGTTAGAGCGTTGGACTAGTAACCAGCAGGTAACCTAGTGGTTAGAGCGTTGGACTAGTAACCAGCAGGTAGCCTAGTGGTTAGAGCGTTGGACTAGTAACCAGCAGGTAGCCTAGTGGTTAGAGCAGGTAGCCTAGTGGTTAGAGTGTTGGACTAGTAACCAGCAGGTAGTCTAGTGGTTAGAGCGTTGGACTAGTAACCAGCAGGTAGTCTAGTGGTTAGAGCGTTGGACTAGTAACCAGCAGGTAGACTAGTGGTTAGAGCGTTGGACTAGTAACCAGCAGGTAGCCTGGTGGTTAGAGCGTTGGACTAGTAACCAGCAGGTAGACTAGTGGTTAGAGCGTTGGACTAGTAACCGAAAGGTAGCATGATCGAATCCATGAGCTGACAAGGTACAAATCTGTCGGCCCTGAACAAGGCAGTTAACCCACTGTTCCCCAGTAGACCGTCATTGAAAATAACTGACTTGCCTCGTTAAATAAAGGTAAAATATATTTATATATTTTTTAAACTGCCCTAGAGCATTTGATTAGAAGACCAGACAGAAGGGTGCCTCCTACTGGCCCTCCAACACCACTTCCAGCAGCATCTGGTCTCCCGTCCAGGGACTGACCAGGACCCTGCTTAGCTTCAGAAGCAAGCCTGCAGTGGGATGCAGGGTGGTGGTGCTGCTGAAATTAAAAACACGAAACTTACAACTGCAAAAAAAAAAAGGCTGTAAGAACAAAGGCCAATTTAAATCTAATTGTATTGGTGACATGTTTAGCAGATGTTATTGCGAGTGAAATGCTGGTGTTCCTAGGGACAATAGATAGGTTCAGAGCTCCAGAAGTGCCAGGGCAACAAGCAAAGATGGGGACAATAGCAGGCAAAGATGGGGACAATAGATGGGGACAATAGATGGGGACAATAGATGGTGACAATAGATGGTGACAATAGATGGGGACAATAGATGGTGACAATAGATGGGGACAATAGATGGGGACAATAGATGGGGACAATAGATGGGGACAATAGATGGGGACAATCGATGGGGACAATCGATGGGGAAAATAGATGGGGACAATAGATGGGGACAATAGATGGGGACAATCGATGGGGACAATCGATGGGGACAATCGATGGGGACAATCGATGGGGACAATCGATGGGGACAATAGATGGGGAAAATAGATGGGGAAAATAGATGGGGACAATAGCAGGCAAAGATAGGGACAATAGCAGGCAAAGATCGGGACAATAGCAGACAAAGATAGGGAAATTATGTTTGATCGCCACGGTGTTTGATGTTGATCGCCACGGTGTTTGATCGCCACGGTGTTTGATCGCCACGGTGTTTGATCGCCACGGTGTTTGATCGCCACGGTGTTTGATCGCCACGGTGTTTGATCGCCACGGTGTTTGATCGCCACGGTGTTTGATCGCCACGGTGTTTGATCGCCACGGTGTTTGATCGCCATGGTGTTTGATCGCCACGGTGTTTGATTGCCACGGTGTTTGATCGCCATGGTGTTTGATGTTGATCGCCACGGTGTTTGATCGCCACGGTGTTTGATCGCCACGGTGTTTAATCACCACGGTGTTTAATCGCCACGGTGTTTGATCGCCACGGTGTTTGATCGCCACGGTGTTTGATCGCCACGGTGTTTGATGGCCACGGTGTTTGATCGCCACGGTGTTTGATGTTGATGGCCACGGTGTTTGGTCGCCATGGTGATTTCCTTAAAAATCCTCTGGATAAGAGCATCTGCTAAATAACTCAAAGGTTCAATGTTTCATCAAGAAGAAGAAGACAAAATGTCCCATTCATTAACAAAACATTTGTTCTCACATTTCATTTCCTTACAATGAATGTTCTCGGGTTTTTCTCTCTCTGTTTTGCAACACTACAAATGTTGTTCTGGACTTCAGAAGTTTTTTTTTTAGCTTGATATTAAATGACCAGAAAGTAACTCCATATTTATTCTCTCATGTCTGAGGACATATCGGGGGGGGGGAAGAGGAGAGAAGAAATTGATACTGGTTGAAATTAGAGCCTGGTGCGTAGCTATAGCCCCCGGCTCTCCTCTCAGTATCCAGGATATTGATTGAACGGTATCTGTGTGCTCCAAGGCTAGAGATGCATCACTTGGACCTGACTGCTAATTTGAAACCTCAGCCTCCATTAGGTCTTTTGACATTCAGCCCGATGCTGCTGTTGCTGTGAAGACTTTAACATCTCCTCTTAGTACAGTGATATAAAACATCGCTGATGCTGTGAACACTTTAACATCTCCTCTTAGTACAGTGATATAAAACATCACTGATGCTGTGAACACTTTAACATCTCTTAGTACAGTGATATAAAACATCACTGATGCTGTGAAGACTTTAACATCTCCTCTTAGTACAGTGATATAAAACATCACTGATGCTGTGAACACTTTAACATCTCCTCTTAGTACAGTGATATAAAACATCGCTGATGCTGTGAACACTTTAACATCTCCTCTTAGTACAGTGATATAAAACATCGCTGATGCTGTGAACACTTTAACATCTCCTCTTAGTACAGTGATATAAAACATCACTGATGCTGTGAAGACTTTAACATCTCCTCTTAGTACAGTGATATAAAACATCACTGATGCTGTGAACACTTTAACATCTCCTCTAAGTATATATATATATATACTAATCAGTGACTCCTTGTCTCAGGTGCTTCTTCTGCAGTCGTAGTGCTCTGGTTTCATCTTTCCTCACATCACACCCAGCAATGTCAGTGATTCGTATTGATTCACGGAGAGAAGTTGAGGCAAGCCGAGTTAAGAGTTAAAGTTGAAATTGAGAACCCTGCTGAGTCTATACCCTGAAGTGATGAGATCCTGCTGCGGGGCTTGTACCAATTCTGCCTGAGCTTTAGCCAGCTGAAGATCAGTTGGCTTGAACACATACTGATCTGGGACCAGGCGAATGGCTTATTGCAGTGGTCTTAAACTCGTGGTTTACGAGCCGCAACTGGCCAGTGAGTTGATTTAACGTGGCCCTCAGTTGACTTAATGAATGTGCCACTATTGCTTCTGATCAACTTTCTGTTTCTCTGTCTCCTCTACAGTGAAGCCCCTCCCCCTGTCGCCCCTGTTGCCTCAGTTGTCCACGTTGACGGCCAGAGGCGGGGCCTTGGGTGGGGGTGTGTCTAGGGAGGCGTTGGAGCTGAGGGTCCGTGAGGTCGAAGAGGAGAACCAACTTCTCCGCCGTGAACTCAGCCGACCCCCCCGGAGCCCTGCTGGCCCTGCTCCACATCACACCAATCACCGCGGCAACCAGAGCAAGACTCACTCGGAGGAGGGAACAGGGGACAACGAGGCGGGGCTTAAAGCTGGCTCCTCGGGCAACAGGTCAGACTGTGTGCAGCAGCCAGCGGTAGACAAGTGTGAGGTGAGTTACACTAGGAGGAGATAAGACTGGTAGACCAGTGTCAGATGAGTTACACTAGGAGGAGATAAGACTGGTAGACTAGTGTCAGGTGAGTTACACTAGGAGGAGATAAGATAAGACTGGTAGACTAGTGTCAGGTGAGTTACACTAGGAGGAGATAAGACTGGTAGACTAGTGTCAGGTGAGTTACACTAGGAGGAGATAAGACTGGTAGACTAGTGTCAGGTGAGTTACACTAGGAGGAGATAAGATAAGACTGGTAGACTAGTGTCAGGTGAGTTACACTAGGAGGAGATAAGACTGGTAGACTAGTGTCAGGTGAGTTACACTAGGAGGAGATAAGACTGGTAGACTAGTGTCAGGTGAGTTACACTAGGAGGAGATAAGACTGGTAGACTAGTGTCAGGTGAGTTACACTAGGAGGAGATAAGACTGGTAGACTAGTGTCAGGTGAGTTACACTAGGAGGAGATAAGACTGGTAGACTAGTGTCAGGTGAGTTACACTAGGAGGAGATAAGACTGGTAGACTAGTGTCAGGTGAGTTACACTAGGAGGAGATAAGACTGGTAGACTAGTGTCAGGTGAGTTACACTAGGAGGAGATAAGACTGGTAGACTAGTGTCAGGTGAGTTACACTAGGAGGAGATAAGACTGGTAGACTAGTGTCAGGTGAGTTACACTAGGAGGAGATAAGACTGGTAGACTAGTGTCAGGTGAGTTACACTAGGAGGAGATAAGACTGGTAGACTAGTGTCAGGTGAGTTACACTAGGAGGAGATAAGACTAGTAGACTAGTGTCAGGTGAGTTACACTAGGAGGAGATAAGACTGGTAGACTAGTGTCAGGTGAGTTACACTAGGAGGAGATAAGACTGGTAGACTAGTGTCAGGTGAGTTACACTAGGAGGAGATAAGACTGGTAGACTAGTGTCAGGTGAGTTACACTAGGAGGAGATACGACTGGTAGACTAGTGTCAGGTGAGTTACACTAGGAGGAGATAAGACTGGTAGACTAGTGTCAGGTGAGTTACACTAGGAGGAGATAAGATAAGACTGGTAGACTAGTGTCAGGTGAGTTACACTAGGAGGAGATAAGACTGGTAGACTAGTGTCAGGTGAGTTACACTAGGAGGAGATAAGACTGGTAGACTAGTGTCAGGTGAGTTACACTAGGAGGAGATAAGACTGGTAGACTAGTGTCAGGTGAGTTACACTAGGAGGAGATAAGATAAGACTGGTAGACTAGTGTCAGGTGAGTTACACTAGGAGGAGATAAGACTGGTAGACTAGTGTCAGGTGAGTTACACTAGGAGGAGATAAGATAAGACTGGTAGACTAGTGTCAGGTGAGTTACACTAGGAGGAGATAAGACTGGTAGACTAGTGTCAGGTGAGTTACACTAGGAGGAGATAAGACTAGTAGACTAGTGTCAGGTGAGTTACACTAGGAGGAGATAAGACTGGTAGACTAGTGTCAGGTGAGTTACACTAGGAGGAGATAAGACTGGTAGACTAGTGTCAGGTGAGTTACACTAGGAGGAGATAAGACTGGTAGACTAGTGTCAGGTGAGTTACACTAGGAGGAGATAAGACTGGTAGACTAGTGTCAGGTGAGTTACACTAGGAGGAGATAAGACTGGTAGACTAGTGTCAGGTGAGTTACACTAGGAGGAGATAAGACTGGTAGACTAGTGTCAGGTGAGTTACACTAGGAGGAGATAAGACTGGTAGACTAGTGTCAGGTGAGTTACACTAGGAGGATAAGATAAGACTGGTAGACTAGTGTCAGGTGAGTTACACTAGGAGGAGATAAGACTGGTAGACTAGTGTCAGGTGAGTTACACTAGGAGGAGATAAGATAAGACTGGTAGACTAGTGTCAGGTGAGTTACACTAGGAGGGAGGAGATCAGGTGACTAGGAGGAGGTAGACTAGTGTCAGGTGAGTTACACTAGGAGGAGATAAGACTGGTAGACTAGTGTCAGGTGAGTTACACTAGGAGGAGATAAGACTGGTAGACTAGTGTCAGGTGAGTTACACTAGGAGGAGATAAGACTGGTAGACTAGTGTCAGGTGAGTTACACTAGGAGGAGATAAGACTGGTAGACTAGTGTCAGGTGAGTTACACTAGGAGGAGATAAGACTGGTAGACTAGTGTCAGGTGAGTTACACTAGGAGGAGATAAGACTGGTAGACTAGTGTCAGGTGAGTTACACTAGGAGAGATAAGACTAAGACTAGTGTCAGGTGAGTTACACTAGGAGGAGATAAGACTAGTGTCAGGTGAGTTACACTAGGAGGAGATAAGACTGGTAGACTAGTGTCAGGTGAGTTACACTAGGAGGAGATAAGACTGGTAGACTAGTGTCAGGTGAGTTACACTAGGAGGAGATAAGACTGGTAGACTAGTGTCAGGTGAGTTACACTAGGAGGAGATAAGACTGGTAGACTAGTGTCAGGTGAGTTACACTAGGAGGAGATAAGACTGGTAGACTAGTGTCAGGTGAGTTACACTAGGAGGAGATAAGACTGGTAGACTAGTGTCAGGTGAGTTACACTAGGAGGAGATAAGACTGGTAGACTAGTGTCAGGTGAGTTACACTAGGAGGAGATAAGACTGGTAGACTAGTGTCAGGTGAGTTACACTAGGAGGAGATAAGACTGGTAGACTAGTGTCAGGTGAGTTACACTAGGAGGAGATAAGACTGGTAGACTAGTGTCAGGTGAGTTACACTAGGAGGAGATAAGACTGGTAGACTAGTGTCAGGTGAGTTACACTAGGAGGAGATAAGACTGGTAGACTAGTGTCAGGTGAGTTACACTAGGAGGAGATAAGACTGGTAGACTAGTGTCAGGTGAGTTACTAGGAGGAGATAAGACTGGTAGACTAGTGAGGTGAGTTACATAGGAGGAGATAAGACTGGTAGACTAGTGTCAGGTGAGTTACACTAGGAGGAGATAAGACTGGTAGACTAGTGTCAGGTGAGTTACACTAGGAGGAGATAAGACTGGTAGACTAGTGTCAGGTGAGTTACACTAGGAGGAGATAAGACTGGTAGACTAGTGTCAGGTGAGTTACACTAGGAGGAGATAAGACTGGTAGACTAGTGTCAGGTGAGTTACACTAGGAGGAGATAAGACTGGTAGACTAGTGTCAGGTGAGTTACACTAGGAGGAGATAAGACTGGTAGACTAGTGTCAGGTGAGTTACACTAGGAGGAGATAAGACTGGTAGACTAGTGTCAGGTGAGTTACACTAGGAGGAGATAAGACTGGTAGACTAGTGTCAGGTGAGTTACACTAGGAGGAGATAAGACTGGTAGACTAGTGTCAGGTGAGTTACACTAGGAGGAGATAAGACTGGTAGACTAGTGTCAGGTGAGTTACACTAGGAGGAGATAAGACTGGTAGACTAGTGTCAGGTGAGTTACACTAGGAGGAGATAAGACTGGTAGACTAGTGTCAGGTGAGTTACACTAGGAGGAGATAAGACTGGTAGACTAGTGTCAGGTGAGTTACACTAGGAGGAGATGTTACACTAGGAGGAGATGGTACGACCAGCCTGTCTGTTTAGTGTGTTAGCCTCTCCTACAGTTGATCCTGACAGTACTGTGTACGTGGGTATTGATCCTCTACCAGAGTAATGCACCAGTAATGTGACCTTCAGCACTGCATGTAGTCCATTCGTGTTATACCTCCATCTAAGGTCATCCTAACATCTAACACACCTTTCTATTTCATATATTCACTAATCTACTTTTTAAAATTTTATTTTGTCAATTCCCAGAGTGCATACATTTTCATACGGGTCAATCTTGGATAAATTGCCAAAGACTTCAGTCACCCCTAGTTATAGACTGTTCTCTCTGCTACCGCACGGCAAGCTGTACTGGAGCGCCATGTCTAGACTCCTTAAACAGCCTCCACACACCCCAAGTTATAGACTGTTCTCTCTGCTACCGCACGGCAAGCGGTACCGGAGCGCCATGTCTAGACTCCTTAAACAGCCTCCACACACCCCAAGTTATAGACTGTTCTCTCTGCTACCGCACGGCAAGCTGTACCGGAGCGCCATGTCTAGACTCCTTAAACAGCCTCCACACACCCCAAGTTATAGACTGTTCTCTCTGCTACCGCACGGCAAGCGGTACCGGAGCGCCATGTCTAGACTCCTTAAACAGCCTCCACACACCTCAAGTTATAGACTGTTCTCTCTGCTACCGCACGGCAAGGGGTACCGGAGCGCCATGTCTAGGACCAGAAGACTCCTTAAACAGCCTCCACACACCCCAAGTTATAGACTGTTCTCTCTGCTACCTCACGGCAAGCGGTACCGGAGCGCCATGTCTAGGACCAGAAGACTCCTTAAACAGCCTCCACACACCCCAAGTTATAGACTGTTCTCTCTGCTACCGCACGGCAAGCGGTACCGGAGCGCCATGTCTAGGACCAGAAGACTCCTTAAACAGCCTCCACACACCCCAAGTTATAGACTGTTCTCTCTGCTACCGCACGGCAAGCGGTACTGGAGCGCCATGTCTAGGACCAGAAGACTCCTCAAACAGCCTCCACACACCCCAAGTTATAGACTGTTCTCTCTGCTACCGCACGGCAAGCGGTACCGGAGCGCCATGTCTAGGACCAGAAGACTCCTTAAACAGCCTCCACACACCCCAAGTTATAGACTGTTCTCTCTGCTACCGCACGGCAAGCGGTACTGGAGCGCCATGTCTAGGACCAGAAGACTCCTCAAACAGCCTCCACACACCCCAAGTTATAGACTGTTCTCTCTGCTACCGCACGGCAAGCGGTACCGGAGCGCCATGTCTAGGACCAGAAGACTCCTCAAACAGCCTCCACACACCCCAAGTTATAGACTGTTCTCTCTGCTACCGCACGGCAAGCGGTACCGGAGCGCCATGTCTAGGACCAGAAGACTCCTTAAACAGCCTCCACACACCCCAAGTTATAGACTGTTCTCTCTGCTACCGCACGGCAAGCGGTACTGGAGCGCCATGTCTAGGACCAGAAGACTCCTCAAACAGCCTCCACACACCCCAAGTTATAGACTGTTCTCTCTGCTACCGCACGGCAAGCGGTACCGGAGCGCCATGTCTAGGACCAGAAGACTCCTTAAACAGCCTCTACCCCCCAAGCGATAAGACTGCTGAACAATTAATCAAATGGCCACCCGGACTATTTATTTATTAAAGTCTGGCCATATTAAATATGGTGATATTATTGGCTACGGTCATTGAGTGTCTGTCTGTCAGGTCATTCTAACAGCAGGTTTGTTGGAGGGTCTTTAGTACTGTGATGTCACAGTACATCTCTTCTATATGCCCTCTGTTGTGTCTGTCCGTCAGGTCATTCTAACAGCAGGTTTGTTGGAGGGTCTTTAGTACTGTGATGTCACAGTACATCTCTTCTATATGCCCTCTGTTGTGTCTGTCCGTCAGGTCATTCTAACAGCAGGTTTGTTGGAGTGTCTTTAGTACTGTGATGTCACAGTAATATTATTGGCTACGGTCATTGAGTGTCTGTCCGTCAGGTCATTCTAACAGCAGGTTTGTTGGAGTGTCTTTAGTACTGTGATGTCACAGTAATATTATTGGCTACGGTCATTGAGTGTCTGTCCGTCAGGTCATTCTAACAGCAGGTTTGTTGGAGTGTCTTTAGTACTGTGATGTCACAGTAATATTATTGGCTACGGTCATTGAGTGTCTGTCCGTCAGGTCATTCTAACAGCAGGTTTGTTGGAGGGTCTTTAGTACTGTGATGTCACAGTACATCTCCTCTATATGCCCTCTGTTGTGTCTGTCTGTCAGGTCATTCTAACAGCAGGTTTGTTGGGGGGTCTTTAGTACTGTGATGTCACAGTAATATTATTTCAGACACGTTCATCACTAGCAAGGCTCTGACAAAGGGCATGATGGGTATTACCAGCTGCACTGTGCTTTGAGTAGTCCTGATTGGCCCATCTATACTGTCCTTATTGGGTCCATCTCTACTGTCCTGATTGGTCCATCTCTACTGTCCTTAAAGTTTGTAGAGAAGACCGTAGATAATGAACTAACAGTGTGTGTTTGTAGAGAAGACTATAGATAATGAACTAACAGTGTGTGTTTGTAGAGAAGACCGTAGATAATGAACTTACAGAACTTACGTAGATAAGAGTCATTTAGGAGTCAGATAAGAGTCATTTAGGAGTCATATAAGGTTTCCAAATATATGAATCTTCCAACTCAACAGGACAACAGGAGCAGTGCTGTGCATTTAGACTCGCTGTTGATGTGTGTGTTGCTCTTCAGTCTCTCGGTCACGTCGCTACCTTTGTTTTTACCGTTCTACGGACTCCGCAGTAGACTGAGGCCCAACGGTAGACTGAGGCCCAACGGTAGACTGAGGCCCAGCGGTAGACTGAGGCCCAGCGGTAGACTGAGGCCCAGCGGTAGACTGAGGCCCAGCGGTAGACTGAGGCCCAACGGTAGACTGAGGCCCAACGGTAGACTGAGGCCCAACGGTAGACTGAGGCCCAGCGGTAGACTGAGGCCCAGCGGTAGACTGAGGCCCAGCGGTAGACTGAGGCCCAGCGGTAGACTGAGGCCCAACGGTAGACGGAGGCCCAACGGTAGACGGAGGCCCAACGGTAGACGGAGGCCCAACGGTAGACGGAGGCCCAACGGTAGACGGAGGCCCAACGGTAGACGGAGGCCCAACGGTAGACGGAGGCCCAACGGTAGACGGAGGCCCAACGGTAGACGGAGGCCCAACGGTAGACGGAGGCCCAACGGTAGACGGAGGCCCAACGGTAGACTGAGGCCCAACGGTAGACTGAGGCCCAACGGTAGACTGAGGCCCAACGGTAGACTGAGGCCCAACAGTCATTATGAACAGGGATTATGACTGTTTGATATAAATGACACTATAGTCTAGTATATACTATAATATAATTAGTGGTCTGGAAATACGTTGACATTTGCTAAAGTAAATAATTAGTCGGAAACAACTTTTCCGTCATTGTGATTCTTTCATGTGTACTTTAGAGAGACGGCAACGTTGCCGTTCGCTAGCAAAGTTTGTTATTTAAAAATTGGCTAACGATGCTAATGTCAGCTCGCTAAGTTACTGTTGTCCCCTCGATCTTAGTTAGCTGGCTAACGTTATAGTGCGTCTAAAGTCAATCTGGCGTCATCACAACGATGACGAAATGTTTTTCCTACCAATGATTTGACTCCTTGTATTTCCCAAGCAACCCTGTAATGCAGTGTTGTTTAAATCTGCACCAGTGTCAAGACAATAGCATTGAGGACAACACTCAGTCAGTCGGGCATCAGCCCTGAAACGAATGTTCAATACAATACTGTGACCCCCATCTATAAAGGGCTTTAGCCTCGTGCTGATTGGTTCCTAGAAGGCAGTAAAGATGGGCTTGAGCTAGTTCACATACTGTATTCTTCCCCTGGTGCTACTATAGTGGGTTTCGAATGTGGGATTTAGTCTTGATGTGGGATAAACACTATTCCCTCTGAAATAATTGCCTAACTAAATGGTGCTTAGTGTTCAGAGACATGTGATAAGGGGTTCTGTTACTGCTACAAGCAGAGGACAAATCATGTTGGACTTTGTAGAAAATAATGTTCTTTACTCTCTCTCTGTTTCCCCCCACTTTTCTTTCTTTCTCTCTCTCTCTCTCTCTCTCTCTCTCTCTCTCTCTCTCTCTCTCTCTCTCTCTCTCTCTCTCTCTCTCTCTCTCTCTCTCTCTCTCTCTCTCTCTCCCTCACCTGCTGTCTCTCTCTTCCTCTCTCTTCCATTCTCTCTCTCTCCTCTCAGACCATTCACGTGGCCATCGTGTGTGCCGGGTACAACGCCAGTCGTGATGTGGTTACACTCGTCAAGTCAGTCCTTTTTCACAGGTAGGTACACACACACACACACACACACACACACACACACACACACACACACACACACACACACACACACACACACACACACACACACACACACACACACACACACACACACACACACACACACACACACACACACACACACACAGCTGGGCCTGTCTACAGCCCTCCTCTCTCAGCAGTCTGAATAGTCGCATGCCGCCCACTCTCAGTCGCATGGCAACGCCACCACCTCAGTGAACCCCCTAGCTCTGTGTGTGTGTGTGTGTGTGTGTGTGTGTGTGTGTGTGTGTGTGTGTGTGTGTGTGTGTGTGTGTGTGTGTGTGTGTGAGAGAGATTTTATTGTAAATGAGAACAGAATACATTTCTAAACGCTTCTACCTTAACTACAGGATGGGTGTCCCTAAACCGGTACGGTTGTTGATAACGTGACTGGAATGACGTTGTAAAACAACAGCCAACTTTCCGGGACATAGACATGTCTCATATGGGCAGAAAGCTTAACATTCCTGTTAATCTAACTGTAGTGTCCAATTTACAGTAGCTATTACAGTGAAACAACACCATGTTATTGTTTGAGGAGAGTGAGCAACAACAGAACACTTTTATCACATCGACTGGTTTGATACATTCACCTCTGAAGGTAAATAATGCACTTACAATTCAGTCATCAGGCTCTGATCTGTCATCCTGAGGGGGTCCCAGAGATAAAACGTAGCACAGTTTTGTTCGATAAAAAAACATTTTTATGTTCAAATGTAGGGAACTGGGTTCTACAGTTTGTGTGAGTTAGTGGATCAGAGACACTGTTATTCTGTGTGGATCAGAGACACTGTTATTCTGTGTGGATCAGAGACACTGTTATTCTGTGTGGATCAGAGACATTGTTATTCTGTGTGGATCAGAGACACTGTTATTCTGTGTGGATCAGACACGTTGTTATTCTGTGTGGATCAGACACGTTGTTATTCTGTGTGGATCAGACACACTGTTATTCTGTGTGGATCAGACACACTGTTATTCTGTGTGGATCAGACACACTGTTATTCTGTGTGGATCAGACACACTGTTATTCTGTGTGGATCAGAGACACTGTTATTCTGTGTGGATCAGAGACACTGTTATTCTGTGTGGATCAGAGACACTGTTATTCTGTGTGGATCAGAGACACTGTTATTCTGTGTGGATCAGACACACTGTTATTCTGTGGATCAGACACAGTGTTATTCTGTGTGGATCAGAGACACTGTTATTCTGTGTGGATCAGAGACACTGTTATTCTGTGTGGATCAGACACGTTGTTATTCTGTGTGGATCAGAGACACTGTTATTCTGTGTGGATGAGACACTGTTATTCTGTGTGGATCAGACACGTTGTTATTCTGTGTGGATCAGAGACACTGTTATTCTGTGTGGATCAGAACACATTGTTATTCTGTGTAGATCAGACACACTGTTATTCTATGTGGATCAGACACACTGTTATTCTGTGTGGATCAGACACACTGTTATTCTATGTGGATCAGACACACTGTTATTCTGTGTGGATCAGACACACTGTTATTCTGTGTGGATCAGACACACTGTTATTCTGTGTGGATCAGACACACTGTTATTCTGTGTGGATCAGACACACTGTTATTCTGTGTGGATCAGACACACTGTTATTCTGTGTGGATCAGACACACTGTTATTCTGTGTGGATCAGACACACTGTTATTCTGTGTGGATCAGGCACATTGTTATTCTGTGTGGATCAGACACATTGTTATTCTGTGTGGATCAGACACATTGTTATTCTGTGTGGATCAGACACACTGTTATTCTGTGTGGATCAGGCACATTGTTATTCTGTGTGGATCAGACACACTGTTATTCTGTGTGGATCAGGCACACTGTTATTCTGTGTGGATCAGGCACACTGTTATTCTGTGTGGATCAGACACACTGTTATTCTGTGTGGATCAGACACACTGTTATTCTGTGTGGATCAGACACACTGTTATTCTGTGTGGATCAGGCACATTGTTATTCTGTGTGGATCAGACACATTGTTATTCTTTGTGGATCAGACACACTGTTATTCTGTGTGGATCAGAGACACTGTTATTCTGTGTGGATCAGACACACTGTTATTCTGTGTGGATCAGAGACATTGTTATTCTGTGTGGATCAGAACACACTGTTATTCTGTGTGGATCAGGGCCATTGTTATTCTGTGTGGATCAGGCACATTGTTTAGGTTAATAAATTGTGTCATCTGCTATGTCAGAACAACTTCCAGTCTACAGAGCCAAGGGAGATATTTAACCCCAGAAATACACAGTCTCTTTTAGAAGAATATTTCTGAATGGAATCGATTATAGACGAGGAGTTTATCCTGTCATCCCTGTTGAATGTCATCCTGGGTCTAGACCTTGTATCTGGGCTTTATGTGACAGGATTTATTACCCCCCAGGGCTGTGATTCTGTCTGACAGCCCAGAGCAGAGACCAAAACACAGGCTGTGATTCTGTCTGACAGCCCCGAGCAGAGACCAAAACACAGGTTGTGATTCTGTCTGACAGACCAGAGCAGAGACCAAAACACTGGCTGTGATTCTGTCTGACAGCCCAGAGCAGAGACCAAAACACTGGCTGTGATTCTGTCTGACAGACCAGAGCAGAGACCAAAACACTGGCTGTGATTCTGTCTGACAGCCCAGAGCAGAGACCAAAACACTGGCTGTGATTCTGTCTGACAGCCCAGAGCAGAGACCAAAACACAGGCTGTGATTCTGTCTGACAGCCCCGAGCAGAGACCAAAACACAGGTTGTGATTCTGTCTGACAGCCCAGAGCAGAGACCAAAACACTGGCTGTGATTCTGTCTATAGGTGTTCCTACGGTTCTGTTGGATCAGAGACAAAGTAGGCCCCTTCCTCGTCCATTTCTATTAATAAAAATCAATCTCATGTTGGTGTAGAGAGGTCCCTGTCGTGTGTGTGTGTGTTTCCTCCTCTCTCAAGCTCTCACATATATCATGTTATAGACGTGTTATAGACGTGTTATCTGAACAGATATATCATGTTATAGACGTGTTATAGGCGTGTTATAGGCGTGTTATCTGAGCAGATATATCATGTTATAGGCGTGTTATCTGAACAGATATATCATGTTATAGGCGTGTTATAGACGTGTTATCTGAGCAGATATATCATGTTATAGACGTGTTATAGACGTGTTATCTGAGCAGATATATCATGTTATAGATGTGTTATAGATGTGTTATCTGAACAGATATATCATGTTATAGACGTGTTATAGATGTGTTATAGGCGTGTTATCTGAGCAGATATATCATGTTATAGGCGTGTTATAGGCGTGTTATCTGAACAGATATATCATGTTATAGACGTGTTATAGGCGTGTTATCTGAACAGATATATCATGTTATAGACGTGTTATCTGAACAGATATATCATGTTATAGCGTGTTATCTGAGCAGATATATCATGTTATAGACGTGTTATAGCGTGTTATAGGCGTGTTATCTGAACAGATATATCATGTTATAGATGTGTTATAGGCGTGTTATAGGCGTGTTATAGGCGTGTTATAGGCGTGTTATAGGCGTGTTATAGGCGTGTTATAGGCGTGTTATAGGCGTGTTATAGGCGTGTTATCTGAACAGATATATCGTGTTATAGGCGTGTTATAGGCGTGTTATCTGAACAGATATATCATGTTATAGACGTGTTATAGGCGTGTTATAGGCGTGTTATAGGCGTGTTATCTGAACAGATATATCATGTTATAGGCGTGTTATAGATGTGTTATAGGCGTGTTATCTGAGCAGATATATCATGTTATAGGCGTGTTATAGGCGTGTTATCTGAACAGATATATCATGTTATAGGCGTGTTATAGGCGTGTTATCTGAACAGATATATCATGTTATAGGCGTGTTATCTGAACAGATATATCATGTTATAGGCGTGTTATCTGAGCAGATATATCATGTTATAGGCGTGTTATAGGCGTGTTATAGGCGTGTTATCTGAACAGATATATCATGTTATAGATGTGTTATAGACGTGTTATAGGCGTGTTATAGGCGTGTTATAGGCGTGTTATAGGCGTGTTATAGGCGTGTTATAGGCGTGTTATAGGCGTGTTATCTGAACAGATATATCGTGTTATAGGCGTGTTATAGGCGTGTTATCTGAACAGATATATCATGTTATAGGCGTGTTATGTTATAGGCGTGTTATAGGCGTGTTATAGAACAGATATATCGTGTTATAGGCGTTATCTGAACAGATATATCGTGTTATAGGCGTGTTATAGACGTGTTATAGGCGTGTTATCTGAACAGATATATCATGTTATAGACGTGTTATAGGCGTGTTATAGGCGTGTTATCTGAACAGATATATCATGTTATAGGCGTGTTATAGACGTGTTATAGGCGTGTTATAGGCGTGTTATAGGCGTGTTATAGGCGTGTTATAGGCGTGTTATAGGCGTGTTATAGGCGTGTTATCTGAACAGATATATCGTGTTATAGATGTGTTATAGATGTGTTATAGATGTGTTATACGTGTTATAGCGTGTTATAGGCGTGTTATAGGCGTGTTATAGGCGTGTTATAGGCGTGTTATAGGCGTGTTATAGGCGTGTTATAGGCGTGTTATAGGCGTGTTATAGGCGTGTTATAGGCGTGTTATAGACGTGTTATCTGAACAGATATATCGTGTTATAGGCGTGTTATAGGCGTGTTATAGGCGTGTTATAGGCGTGTTATAGGCGTGTTATAGGCGTGTTATCTGAACAGATATATCATGTTATAGACGTGTTATAGGCGTGTTATAGACGTGTTATAGTGTTATAGACGTGTTATAGACGTGTTATCTGAACAGACATGTCATGTTATAGGCGTGTTATAGGCGTGTTATAGGCGTGTTATCTGAACAGATATATCGTGTTATAGGCGTGTTATAGGCGTGTTATAGACGTGTTATAGGCGTGTTATCTGAACAGATATATCATGTTATAGCGTGTTATAGGCGTGTTATAGGCGTGTTATCTGAACAGATATATCATGTTATAGGCGTGTTATAGGCGTGTTATAGGCGTGTTATAGGCGTGTTATAGGCGTGTTATAGGCGTGTTATCTGAGCAGATATATCATGTTATAGGCGTGTTATCTGAACAGATATATCATGTTATAGGCGTGTTATCTGAACAGATATATCATGTTATAGGCGTGTTATCTGAACAGATATATCATGTTATAGACGTGTTATCTGAACAGATATATCATGTTATAGGCGTGTTATAGGCGTGTTATAGGCGTGTTATCTGAACAGATATATCATGTTATAGGCGTGTTATAGGCGTGTTATAGGCGTGTTATAGACGTGTTATAGGCGTGTTATAGGCGTGTTATAGACGTGTTATCTGAACAGACATATCATGTTATAGGCGTGTTATAGGCGTGTTATAGGCGTGTTATCTGAACAGATATATCGTGTTATAGGCGTGTTATAGGCGTGTTATCTGAACAGATATATCGTGTTATAGGCGTGTTATAGGCGTGTTATAGGCGTGTTATAGGCGTGTTATCTGAACAGATATATCATGTTATAGGCGTGTTATAGGCGTGTTATCTGAACAGATATATCATGTTATAGGCGTGTTATAGGCGTGTTATAGGCGTGTTATAGGCGTGTTATAGGCGTGTTATAGGCGTGTTATCTGAACAGATATATCATGTTATAGGCGTGTTATAGGCGTATTATAGGCGTGTTATCTGAGCAGATATATCATGTTATAGGCGTGTTATAGGCGTGTTATCTGAACAGATATATCATGTTATAGGCGTGTTATAGGCGTGTTATCTGAACAGATATATCATGTTATAGGCGTGTTATAGGCGTGTTATCTGAACAGATATATCATGTTATAGACGTGTTATCTGAACAGATATATCATGTTATAGGCGTGTTATAGGCGTGTTATAGGCGTGTTATCTGAACAGATATATCATGTTATAGATGTTATAGTGTTATAGGCGTGTTATAGCAGATATATCGTGTTATAGGCGTGTTATAGCGTGTTATAGAACGTGTTATATCGTGTTATAGGCGTGTTATAGGCGTGTTATCTGAACAGATATATCGTGTTATAGGCGTGTTATAGGCGTGTTATCTGAACAGATATATCATGTTATAGGCGTGTTATAGGCGTGTTATAGGCGTGTTATAGGCGTGTTATAGGCGTGTTATAGGCGTGTTATAGGCGTTATCTGAACAGATATATCGTGTTATAGGCGTGTTATAGGCGTGTTATAGGCGTGTTATCTGAACAGATATATCATGTTATAGGCGTGTTATAGGCGTGTTATAGGCGTGTTATCTGAACAGATATATCATGTTATAGGCGTGTTATAGGCGTGTTATAGGCGTGTTATAGGCGTGTTATAACGTGTTATCTGAACAGATATATCGTGTTATAGATGTGTTATAGGCGTGTTATAGCGTGTTATAGGCGTGTTATAGGCGTGTTATAGGCGTGTTATAGGCGTGTTATAGGCGTGTTATAGGCGTGTTATAGGCGTGTTATAGGCGTGTTATAGGCGTGTTATAGGCGTGTTATAGGCGTGTTATAGGCGTGTTATAGGCGTGTTATAGGCGTGTTATAGGCGTGTTATCTGAACAGATATCGTGTTATAGGCGTGTTATAGGCGTGTTATAGGCGTGTTATAGGCGTGTTAGACTTGTTATAGTCGTGTTATAGGCGTGTTATAGGCGTGTTATCTGAACAGATATATCATGTTATAGGCGTGTTATAGGCGTGTTATAGGCGTGTTATAGGCGTGTTATAGGCGTGTTATCTGAACAGACATGTCATGTTATAGGCGTGTTATAGGCGTGTTATAGGCGTGTTATCTGAACAGATATATCGTGTTATAGGCGTGTTATAGACGTGTTATAGGCGTGTTATAGACGTGTTATCTGAACAGATATATCATGTTATAGACGTGTTATAGGCGTGTTATAGCGTGTTATCTGAACAGATATATCATGTTATAGCGTGTTATAGTTATAGCGTGTTATAGGCGTGTTATAGGCGTGTTATCTGAGCAGATATATCATGTTATAGACGTGTTATCTGAACAGATATATCATGTTATAGGCGTGTTATCTGAACAGATATATCATGTTATAGGCGTGTTATCTGAACAGATATATCATGTTATAGACGTGTTATCTGAACAGATATATCATGTTATAGCGTGTTATAGGCGTGTTATAGGCGTGTTATCTGAACAGATATATCATGTTATAGGCGTGTTATAGGCGTGTTATAGGCGTGTTATAGGCGTGTTATAGAGGCGTGTTATAGGCGTGTTATAGGCGTGTTATAGGCGTGTTATAGGCGTGTTATAGGCGTGTTATCTGAACAGACATATCATGTTATAGGCGTGTTATAGGCGTGTTATAGGCGTGTTATCTGAACAGATATATCGTGTTATAGGCGTGTTATAGGCGTGTTATAGGCGTGTTATAGGCGTGTTATAGGCGTGTTATAGGCGTGTTATCTGAACAGATATATCGTGTTATAGGCGTGTTATAGCGTGTTATAGGCGTGTTATAGGCGTGTTATCTGAACAGATATATCATGTTATAGCGTGTTATCTGAACAGATATATCATGTTATAGATGTGTTATAGATGTGTTATAGACGTGTTATAGATGTGTTATCTGAGCAGATATATCATGTTATAGACGTGTTATCTGAACAGATATATCATGTTATAGGCGTGTTATCTGAACAGATATATCATGTTATAGACGTGTTATAGACGTGTTATCTGAACAGATATATCGTGTTGTAGGCGTGTTATCTGAACAGATATATCATGTTATAGGCGTGTTATCTGAACAGATATATCATGTTATAGACGTGTTATAGGCGTGTTATCTGAACAGATATATTGTGTTATAGACGTGTTATCTGAACAGATATATCATGTTATAGACGTGTTATCTGAACAGATATATCATGTTATAGGCGTGTTATCTGAACAGATATATCGTGTTATAGACGTGTTATAGCGTGTTATCTGAGCAGATATATCATGTTATAGACGTGTTATAGGCGTGTTATCTGAACAGATATATCATGTTATAGACGTGTTATAGACGTGTTATAGACGTGTTATCTGAGCAGATATATCATGTTATAGGCGTGTTATAGGCGTGTTATCTGAACAGATATATCATGTTATAGGCGTGTTATAGGCGTGTTATAGGCGTGTTATAGGCGTGTTATAGGCGTGTTATAGCGTGTTATAGGCGTGTTATAGGCGTGTTATCTGAACAGATATATCATGTTATAGGCGTGTTATAGGCGTATTATAGCGTGTTATCTGAGCAGATATATCATGTTATAGACGTGTTATAGGCGTGTTATCTGAACAGATATATCATGTTATAGGCGTGTTATAGACGTGTTATCTGAACAGATATATCATGTTATAGACGTGTTATAGACGTGTTATCTGAGCAGATATATCATGTTATAGGCGTGTTATAGACGTGTTATAGGCGTGTTATCTGAACAGATATATCATGTTATAGGCGTGTTATAGGCGTGTTATAGGCGTGTTATCTGAGCAGATATATCATGTTATAGGCGTGTTATAGGCGTGTTATCTGAACAGATATATCATGTTATAGGCGTGTTATAGGCGTTATCTGAGCAGATATATCATGTTATAGGCGTGTTATAGGCGTGTTATCTGAACAGATATATCATGTTATAGGCGTGTTATAGGCGTGTTATAGGCGTGTTATCTGAGCAGATATATCATGTTATAGGCGTGTTATAGGCGTGTTATCTGAACAGATATATCATGTTATAGGCGTGTTATAGGCGTGTTATAGGCGTGTTATAGGCGTGTTATAGGCGTGTTATAGGCGTGTTATAGGCGTGTTATAGGCGTGTTATAGGCGTGTTATAGGCGTGTTATCTGAACAGATATATCATGTTATAGGCGTGTTATAGACGTATTATAGGCGTGTTATCTGAGCAGATATATCATGTTATAGGCGTGTTATAGGCGTGTTATCTGAACAGATATATCATGTTATAGCGTGTTATAGGCGTGTTATCTGAACAGATATATCATGTTATAGCGTGTTATAGGCGTGTTATCTGAGCAGATATATCATGTTATAGACATGTTATAGGCGTGTTATCTGAACAGATATATCATGTTATAGGCGTGTTATAGGCGTGTTATAGGCGTGTTATAGGCGTGTTATCTGAACAGATATATCATGTTATAGGCGTGTTATAGGCGTGTTATAGGCGTGTTATCTGAGCAGATATATCATGTTATAGGCGTGTTATAGGCGTGTTATCTGAACAGATATATCATGTTATAGGCGTGTTATAGGCGTGTTATCTGAGCAGATATATCATGTTATAGGCGTGTTATAGACGTGTTATCTGAACAGATATATCATGTTATAGACGTGTTATAGACGTGTTATAGGCGTGTTATAGACGTGTTATAGGCGTGTTATAGACGTGTTATCTGAACAGATATATCATGTTATAGGCGTGTTATAGACATGTTATAGACGTGTTATCTGAGCAGATATATCATGTTATAGACGTGTTATAGGCGTGTTATCTGAACAGATATATCATGTTATAGACGTGTTATAGGCGTGTTATCTGAACAGATATATCATGTTATAGACGTGTTATAGGCGTGTTATCTGAGCAGATATATCATGTTATAGACGTGTTATAGATGTGTTATAGGCGTGTTATCTGAACAGATATATCGTGTTATAGACGTGTTATAGACGTGTTATCTGAACAGATATATCGTGTTATAGACGTGTTATAGACGTGTTATAGACGTGTTATAGACGTGTTATAGACGTGTTATAGACGTGTTATAGACGTGTTATCTGAACAGATATATCATGTTATAGACGTGTTATAGACGTGTTATAGACGTGTTATCTGAACAGATATGTTGTTCTGTGTGTTTATATCCAGAGGTTCCATGTTGTTCTGTGTGTTTATATCCAGAGGTTCCATGTTGTTCTGTGTGTTTATATCCAGAGGTTCCATGTTGTTCTGTGTGTTTATATCCAGAGGTTCCATGTTGTTCTGTGTGTTTATATCCAGAGGTTCCATGTTGTTCTGTGTGTTTATATCCAGAGGTTCCATGTTGTTCTGTGTGTTTATCATTACATTACATTTAAGTCATTTAGCAGACGCTCTTATCCAGAGCGACTTACAAATTGGTGCATTCACCTTATGACATCCAGTGGAACAGTCACTTTACAATAGTGCATCTAAAATTTAAGGGGGGGTGAGAGGGATTACTTATCCTATCCTAGGTATTCCTTAAAGAGGTGGGGTTTCAGGTGTCTCCGGAAGGTGGTGATTGACTCCGCTGTCCTGGCGTCGTGAGGGAGTTTGTTCCACCATTGGGGGGCCAGGGCAGGGAACAGTTTTGACTGGGCTGAGCGGGAGCTGTACTTCCTCAGTGGTAGGGAGGCGAGCAGGCCAGAGGTGGATGAACGCAGTGCCCTTGTTTGGGTGTAGGGCCTGATCAGAGCCTGGAGGTACTGAGGTGCCGTTCCCCTCACAGCTCCGTAGGCAAGCACCATGGTCTTGTAGCGGATGCGAGCTTCAACTGGAAGCCAGTGGAGAGAACGGAGGAGCGGGGTGACGTGAGAGAACTTGGGAAGGTTGAACACCAGACGGGCTGCGGCGTTCTGGATGAGTTGAAGGGGTTTAATGGCACAGGCAGGGAGCCCAGCCAACAGCGAGTTGCAGTAATCCAGAAGGGAGATGACAAGTGCCTGGATTAGGACCTGCGCCGCTTCCTGTGTGAGGCAGGGTCGTACTCTGCGGATGTTGTAGAGCATGAACCTACAGGAACGGGCCACCGCCTTGATGTTGGTTGAGAACGACAGGGTGTTGTCCAGGATCACGTTTATATCCAGAGGTTCCATGTTGTTCTGTGTGTTTATATCCAGAGGTTCCATGTTGTTCTGTGTGTTTATATCCAGAGGTTCCATGTTGTTCTGTGTGTTTATATCCAGAGGTTCCATGTTGTTCTGTGTGTTTATATCCAGAGGTTCCATGTTGTTCTGTGTGTTCTGTGTGTTTATATCCAGAGGTTCCATGTTGTTCTGTGTGTTTATATCCAGAGGTTCCATGTTGTTCTGTGTGTTCTGTGTGTTTATATCCAGAGGTTCCATGTTGTTCTGTGTGTTTATATCCAGAGGTTCCATGTTGTTCTGTGTGTTTATATCCAGAGGTTCCATGTTGTTCTGTGTGTTTATATCCAGAGGTTCCATGTTGTTCTGTGTGTTTATATCCAGAGGTTCCATGTTGTTCTGTGTGTTTATATCCAGAGGTTCCATGTTGTTCTGTGTGTTCTGTGTGTTTATATCCAGAGGTTCCATGTTGTTCTGGTGTGTTTATATCCAGAGGTTCCATGTTGTTCTGTGTGTTCTGTGTGTTTATATCCAGAGGTTCCATGTTGTTCTGTGTGTTTATATCCAGAGGTTCCATGTTGTTCTGTGTGTTTATATCCAGAGGTTCCATGTTGTTCTGTGTGTTTATATCCAGAGGTTCCATGTTGTTCTGTGTGTTTATATCCAGAGGTTCCATGTTGTTCTGTGTGTTCTGTGTGTTTATATCCAGAGGTTCCATGTTGTTCTGTGTGTTTATATCCAGAGGTTCCATGTTGTTCTGTGTGTTCTGTGTGTTTATATCCAGAGGTTCCATGTTGTTCTGTGTTTATATCCAGAGGTTCCATGTTGTTCTGTGTGTTTATATCCAGAGGTTCCATGTCGTTCTGTGTGTTTATATCCAGAGGTTCCATGTTGTTCTGTGTGTTTATATCCAGAGGTTCCATGTTGTTCTGTGTGTTTATATCCAGAGGTTCCATGTTGTTCTGTGTGTTTATATCCAGAGGTTCCATGTTGTTCTGTGTGTTCTGTGTGTTTATATCCAGAGGTTCCATGTTGTTCTGTGTGTTTATATCCAGAGGTTCCATGTTGTTCTGTGTGTTTATATCCAGAGGTTCCATGTTGTTCTGTGTGTTTATATCCAGAGGTTCCATGTTGTTCTGTGTGTTTATATCCAGAGGTTCCATGTTGTTCTGTGTGTTTATATCCAGAGGTTCCATGTTGTTCTGTGTGTTTATATCCAGAGGTTCCATGTTGTTCTGTGTGTTTATATCCAGATGGTCCATGTTGTTCTGTGTGTTTATATCCAGATGGTCCATGTTGTTCTGTGTGTTTATATCCAGAGGGTCCATGTTGTTTTCTAAATCTACTTTAAAGTATTGCGCTTATGCTCTGAGTCTCACCTTATCCCTCTGTCGTGTGTGTGTGTGTGTGTGTGTGTGTGTGTGTGTGTGTGTGTGTGTGTGTGTGTGTGTGTGTGTGTGTGTGTGTGTGTGTGTGTGTGTGTGTGTGTGTGTGTGTGTGTGTGTGTGTGTGTGTGTGTGTGTGTGTGTGTGTGTGCGCGCGTGTGCGTGTGTGCGTGCGCGTGTGTGTGTGCGTGTGTGTGTGTGTGCGTGCGTGCGTGTGTGTGTGTCTCTTGCAGGCGAAACCCTCTCCACTTCCACATCATAACGGACTCTACAGCCCAGCAGATCCTAGCCTCTCTGTTCCGTACCTGGATGGTCCCTGCAGTCAGGGTGGACTTCTACGATGCAGACGAACTCAAGGTGAGACACATCTGCAGCCGGGACCCCCCCCCCCCTCAAAACACACACATCTACAGCCGGGACCCCCCAAAACACACACATCTACTGCCGGGACCCCCCCACCCCCAAAACACACACATCGACAGCCGACCCCCCCCCCAAAACACACACATCTACAGCCGATCTACAGCCCCCCCCCCCCAAAACACACACATCTACAGCCGAACCCCCCCTCCGAAACAACAACTACTCCATCTGCCCTCCTCAAACACACACATCTACAGCCGACTCCCCCAAAAAAAAAACACACACATCCTGTTTCGGTCTGTTAATCTGGACTGAGGTGTCATGCTTCCTCATCAAGACTGTCCACGTTCGTGTCTGTTAACCCTCTACCTCCTTCTCTTCTGTCAGGCTGAGGTGTCGTGGATCCCCAACAAGCATTACTCCGGTATCTACGGTCTGATGAAGCTGGTGCTCACCAAGACCTTACCCCCAGACCTGCAGAAAGTCATCGTCCTGGACACAGATATCACCTTCGCTACGGACATCGCTGAGCTCTGGGCCGTCTTCCACAAGTTCAAAGGTGAGGCGACTACATCCTTTCCTGTTGGGGTGTAAATTGTGCTTCCTGTTGCTTCTGCTAAGGGGGGTTGTATTCATTAGGAGCCACTAGCAAAACTAAAATGAGTGTTTCTTATTGGACAAGGTCAGTTAGTCCCTCCCTGTTTCAAGTTATTTTTCTTCTGTTTGGGAAAGGGGGATACCTAGTCAGTTGTATAACTGAATGCATTCAACTGAAGTGTGTCTTCCTCATTTAACCCTCTGAATCAGAGAGGTGTGGGGGGGCTGCCTTAGTCAACATCCACGTCTTCAGCACCTGGAGAACAGTGGGTTAACTGCCTTGTTCAGGGCCCGGGGAACAGTGGGTTAACTGCCTTGCTCAGGGCCCGGGGAACAGTGGGTTAACTGCTTTGCTCATGGCCTGGGGAACAGGGGTTAACTGCCTTGCTCAGGGCCCAGGGAACAGTGGGTTAACTGCCTTTCTCAGCGCCTGGGGAACAGTGGGTTAACTGCCTTGCTCAGGGCCCAGGGAACAGTGGGTTAACTGCCTTGCTCAGGGCCCAGGGAACAGTGGGTTAACTGCCTTGCTCAGGGCCTGGGGAACAGGGGGTTAACTGCCTTGCTCAGGGACTGGGGAACAGTGGGTTAACTGCCTTGCTCAGGGCCCAGGGAACAGTGGGTTAACTGCATTGTTCAGGGCCTGGGAAACAGTGGGTTAACTGCCTTGTTCAGGCCCCATGGAACAGTGGGTTAACTGCCTTGTTCAGGGCCTGCGGAACAGTGGGTTAACTGCCTTGCTCAGGGCCTGGGGGACAGTGGGTTAACTGCCTTGCTCAGGGCCCGGGGAACAGTGGGTTAACTGCCTTTTCAGGGCCCACGGAACAGTGGGTTAACTGCCTTGCTCAGGGCCTGGGGAACAGTGGGTTAACTGCCTTGCTCAGGGGCAGAACGTCAGATTTCTTTACCTAGTCAGCTCGGGGATTCGATCCAGCAACTTTCCGGTAACTGGCCCAATGCTCCAACCACTAGGCTACGTTTGGTTCCTAATTGAGCAGTCTATTCAGGACGTGAATTTAAATTCAATTGATGATTTGCTTATTGTTGTTCTGTGAGGAGGAAGAGGGAGGTTGGGGGGAGGGAGGAGGTGGACTCCAGAGATTTATGGGTCCCTTTCTGTCCCACTGTGTATTACCTTTGGATGGGCTTTGGATCAATCTTCATTACCAGTTCACATTATGCTTCACCACTAGCCAACATGTTCATACCCCACCCAGTTAATACCCCACCCTGTTCATACCCCACCCTGTTCATACCCCACCCAGTTAATACCCCACCCCCACCCTGTTCATACCCCACCCTGTTCATACCCCACCCTGTTCATACCCCACCCTGTTCATACCCCACCCTGTTCATACCCCACCCTGTTCATACCCCACCCTGTTAATACCCCACCCTGTTAATACCCCACCCTGTTCATACCCCACCCTGTTCATACCCCACCCTGTTCATACCCCACCCCCACCCTGTTCATACCCCACCCTGTTAATACCCCACCCTGTTTATACCCCACCCTGTTCATACCCCACCCTGTTCATACCCCACCCCCCACCCTGTTCATACCCCAACATGTTCATACCCCACCCAGTTAATACCCCACCCTGTTCATACCCCACCCTATTAATACCCCACCCTGTTTATACCCCACCCTGTTCATACCCCACCCTGTTCATACCCCACCCCCACCCTGTTCATACCCCACCCCCACCCTGTTCATACCCCACCCTGTTCATACCCCACCCTGTTCACACCCTACCCTGTTCATACCCCACCCTGTTCATACCCCACCCCCCACCCTTTTCATATCCCACCCTGTTCATACCCCACCCTGTTTATACCCCACCCTGTTCATTCCCCACCCTGTTCATACCCCACCCCACCCTGTTCATACCCCACCCTGTTCATACCCCACCCTGTTCATACCCCACCCTGTTCATACCCCACCCTGTTCATACCCCACCTCCCACCCTGTTCATACCCCACCCCCACCCTGTTCATTCCCCACCCTGTTCATACCCCACCCTGTTCATACCCCACCCTGTTCATACCCCACCCTGTTCATACCCCACCCTGTTCATACCCCACCCCCACCCTGTTCATACCCCACCCCCACCCTGTTCATACCCCACCCTGTTCATACCCCACCCTGTTCATACCCCACCCTGTTCATACCCCACCCCCACCCTGTTCATACCCCACCCCCACCCTGTTCATACCCCACTCTGTTCATTCCCCACCCTGTTCATACCCCACTCTGTTCATACCCCACCCTGTTCATACCCCACCCTGTTCATACCCCACCCTGTTCATACCCCACCCCCCACCCTGTTCATACCCCACCCCCACCCTGTTCATACCCCACCCTGTTCATACCCCACCCTGTTCATACCCCCCCCATGTTCATACCATGTTCATACCCCACCCTGTTCATACCCCATCCTGTTCATACCCCACCCTGTTCATACCCCACCCTGTTCATACCCCCTACCCTGTTCATACCTCACCCTGTTCATACCCCACTCTGTTCATACCCCACCCTGTTCATACCCCACCCCCACCCTATCCTTTCTACCTCTCACCCATTCAGTTAGCCTGTCCTTTCTACCTCTCACCCATTCAGTTAGCCTGTCCTTTCTACCTCTCACCCCATTCAGTTAGCCTGTCCTTTCTACCTCTCACCCATTCAGTTAGCCTGTCCTTTCTACCTCTCACCCATTCAGTTAGCCTGTCCTTTCTACCTCTCACCCCATTCAGTTAGCCTGTCCTTTCTACCTCTCACCCCATTCAGTTAGCCTGTCCTTTCTACCTCTCACCCATTCAGTTAGCCTGTCCTTTCTACCCCTCACCCATTCAGTTAGCCTGTCCTTTCTACCTCTCACCCATTCAGTTAGCCTGTCCTTTCTACCTCTCACCCCATTCAGTTAGCCTGTCCTTTCTACCTCTCACCCCATTCAGTTAGCCTGTCCTTTCTACCTCTCACCCCATTCAGTTAGCCTGTCCTTTCTACCTCTCACCCATTCAGTTAGCCTGTCCTTTCTACCTCTCACCCATTCAGTTAGCCTGTCCTTTCCACCCCTCACCCCATTCAGTTAGCCTGTCCTTTCTACCTCTCACCCATTCAGTTAGCCTGTCCTTTCTACCTCTCACCCCATTCAGTTAGCCTGTCCTTTCTACCTCTCACCCATTCAGTTAGCCTGTCCTTTCTACCTCTCACCCCATTCAGTCAGCCTGTCCTTTCTACCTCTCACCCATTCAGTTAGCCTGTCCTTTCTACCCCTCACCCATTCAGTTAGCCTGTCCTTTCTACCTCTCACCCCATTCAGTTAGCCTGTCCTTTCTACCTCTCACCCATTCAGTTAGCTGTCCTTTCTACCTCTCACCCATTCAGTCAGCCTGTCCTTTCCACCTCCCCACCCATTCAGTTAGCCTGTCCTTTCTACCTCTCACCCATTCAGTTAGCCTGTCCTTTCTACCTCTCACCCCATTCAGTTAGCCTGTCCTTTCTACCCCTCACCCATTCAGTCAGCCTGTCCTTTCCACCTCCCCACCCATTCAGTTAGCCTGTCCTTTCTACCTCTCACCCATTCAGTTAGCCTGTCCTTTCTACCTCTCACCCCATTCAGTTAGCCTGTCCTTTCTACCTCTCACCCCATTCAGTTAGCCTGTCCTTTCTACCTCTCACCCATTCAGTTAGCTGTCCTTTCTACCTCTCACCCATTCAGTCAGCCTGTCCTTTCCACCTCCCCACCCATTCAGTTAGCCTGTCCTTTCTACCTCTCACCCATTCAGTTAGCCTGTCCTTTCTACCTCTCACCCCATTCAGTTAGCCTGTCCTTTCTACCCCTCACCCATTCAGTCAGCCTGTCCTTTCCACCTCCCCACCCATTCAGTTAGCCTGTCCTTTCTACCTCTCACCCATTCAGTTAGCCTGTCCTTTCTACCTCTCACCCCATTCAGTTAGCCTGTCCTTTCTACCTCTCACCCATTCAGTCAGCCTGTCCTTTCTACCTCTCACCTCATTCAGTTAGCCTGTCCTTTCTACCCCTCACCCATTCAGTTAGCCTGTCCTTTCTACCTCTCACCCCATTCAGTTAGCCTGTCCTTTCTACCTCTCACCCCATTCAGTTAGCCTGTCCTTTCTACCTCTCACCCCATTCAGTTAGCTGTCCCCCCCACCCGCTGAATTCTCACATACTGACAATGGCTGTGCACTACCACATGCCTCATTTGCCCTGGACAAAAGTAGTGTACTATATAGGGAATAGGGTGCTATAAAGTAGTGCACTATATAGGGAATAGGGTGCTATAAAGTAGTGCACTGTAGTCCTTCTGTAGCTCAGTTGGTAGAGCATGGCGCTTGTAACGCCAGGGTAGTGGGTTCGATCCCCGGGACCACCCATACGTAGAATGTATGCACACATGACTGTAAGTCGCTTTGGATAAAAGCGTCTGCTAAATGGCATATATTATATATTATATATATAGGGAATAGAATAGGGTGCTATAAAGTAGTGCACTATATAGGGAATAGGGTGCTATAAAGTAGTGCACTATATAGGGAATAGGGTGCTATAAAGTAGTGCACTATATAGGGAATAGGGTGCTATAAAGTAGTGCACTATATAGGGAATAGGGTGCTATAAAGTAGTGCACTATATAGGGAATAGGGTGCCATTAGGGAGGCACATGGATCCTAGCACATCCACAGGTGTACAGCAACGTGTTAGATGCTAAGTACTCCCTATTTTAAACCTGTGGTTTTATCCCATTTTTAAAGTAGAATCACCTACAGTGCTGAAACTTAAATTCCTTCTACTTTGCTATTTTAATGAATTCAGAACTACTTACAATTCCATTAGTTGTTTCAAACCATTATACCACAAATCACCTACAGTGCCAACACTGAATTGTGACATCAAAAAATAATTGTTAATTACCATAATGTATTCTATTTTAATGTTTAGAATTCAGAACTACTTTACAGTCCAATTAGAATTCAAACCACTCTCTGTTCCATCTAGCCAGCCAATCATTCTTTCCCAAGCAGGGATTCTTAAGCAGCGTATCGCAGGCACATTGGTTTGGATTAACAGTGATTGGTGGTTTAGGATTCTGAAAGTCTAATATTGAAATCTCCGCCTCCCATGCATTATTTTACCCAGGAGACAGTATGCAGATAGTAGCTTGTCATTGTGAATGTTCAGGCAAAGAGGTAAAACTATCTCTGTAGATTCAGGTGTCTAGTGCTGCTCCTACAGCCCCCTGCTGGGTCTCTAACTGCCCCTACAGCCCCCTGCTGGGTCTCTAACTGCCTCTACAGCCCCCTGCTGGGTCTCTAACTGCCCCTACAGCCCCCTGCTGGGTCTCTAACTGCCCCTACAGCCCCCTGCTGGGTCTCTAACTGCCCCTACAGCCCCCTGCTGGGTCTCTAACTGCCCCTACAGCCCCCTGCTGGGTCTCTAACTGCCCCTGCCCCTACAGCCCCCTGCTGGGTCTCTAACTGCCCCTACAGCCCCCTGCTGGGTCTCTAACTGCCCCTACAGCCCCCTTCTGGGTCTCTGTCTCTAACTGCTTGTTTGGGTAGAAACCTAGCTAGATGTCTGACTGTAGGTTGTTGTTTGGGTAGAAACCTAGCTAGATGTCTGACTGTAGGTTGTTGTTTGGGTAGAAACCTAGCTAGATGTCTGACTGTAGGTTGTTGTTTGGGTAGAAACCTAGCTAGATGTCTGACTGTAGGTTGTTGTTTGGGTAGAAACCTAGCTAGATGTCTCAGACTGTAGGTTGTTGTTTGGGTAGAAACCTAGCTAGATGTCTGACTAGGTTGTTGTTTGGGTAGAAACCTAGCTAGATGTCTGACTGTAGGTTGTTGTTTGGGTAGAAACCTAGCTAGATGTCTGACTGTAGGTTGTTGTTTGGGTAGAAACCTAGCTAGATGTCTGACTAGGTTGTTGTTTGGGTAGAAACCTAGCTAGATGTCTGACTGTAGGTTGTTGTTTGGGTAGAAACCTAGCTAGATGTCTGACCCTAACCCTAACCCTTCTCAGTAGACTGACTGGTCCAGTATGTATTTAATTCTCAGTAGACTGACTAGTCCAGTATATATTTTATTCTCAGTAGACTGACTGGTCCAGTATATATTTAATTCTCAGTAGACTGACTAGTCCAGTTTATATTTAATTCTCAGTAGACTGACTGGTCCAGTATATATTTTATTCTCAGTAGACTGACTAGTCCAGTATGTATTTTATTCTCAGTAGACTGACTAGTCCAGTATATATTTTATTCCCAGTAGACTGACTAGTCCAGTATATATTCTATTCTCAGTAGACTGACTAGTCCAGTATGTATTTTATTTAATTCTCAGTAGACTGACTAGTCCAGTATGTATTTTATTTAATTCTCAGTAGACTGACTAGTCCAGTATATATTTTATTCTCAGTAGACTGACTAGTCCAGTATTTAATTCTCAGTAGACTGACTAGTCCAGTATGTATTCTATTCCCAGTAGACTGACTAGTCCAGTATGTATTTTATTCTCAGTAGACTGACTAGTCCAGTATGTATTTAATTCTCAGTAGACTGACTAGTCCAGTATGTATTTTATTCTCAGTAGACTGACTAGTCCAGTATGTATTTTATTCTCAGTAGACTGACTAGTCCAGTATGTATTTTATTCTCAGTAGACTGACTAGTCCAGTATATATTTTATTCTCAGTAGACTGACTAGTCCAGTATGTATTTATTCTCAGTAGACTGACTAGTCCAGTATGTATTTTATTCCCAGTAGACTGACTAGTCCAGTATTTTATTCTCAGTAGACTGACTAGTCCAGTATTTTATTCCCAGTAGACTGACTAGTCCAGTATGTATTTTATTCTCAGTAGACTGACTAGTCCAGTATGTATTTTATTCCCAGTAGACTGACTAGTCCAGTATGTATTTTATTCCCAGTAGACTGACTAGTCCAGTATGTATTTTATTCTCAGTAGACTGACTAGTCCAGTATGTATTTTATTCTCAGTAGACTGACTAGTCCAGTATTTTATTCTCAGTAGACTGACTAGTCCAGTATGTATTCTATTCTCAGTAGACTGACTAGTCCAGTATGTATTCTATTCTCAGTAGACTGACTAGTCCAGTATGTATTCTATTCTCAGTAGACTGACTAGTCCAGTATGTATTCTATTCTCAGTAGACTGACTAGTCCAGTATTTTATTCTCAGTAGACTGACTAGTCCAGTATGTATTCTATTCTCAGTAGACTGACTAGTCCAGTATGTATTCTATTCTCAGTAGACTGACTAGTCCAGTATTTTATTCTCAGTAGACTGACTAGTCCAGTATGTATTCTATTCTCAGTAGACTGACTAGTCCAGTATGTATTCTATTCTCAGTAGACTGACTGGTGCAGTATATATTCTATAGTGTCAGGCAGGTTACTTTAAAGACTTCAAAGTAAATTTCTTGAAAAACATTTTCTCTGATACTCTTTCCCTATTTGTCTTTTCCTCCAATCCTCACTTCCTCTGTCCCTGCCGTCTCCTCAGAGCACATTGCAGGAGACGGTTTTAAGGGCGGGTTTTACTGACTGACTGCTACTTCCTCTGTTGTTTTACTGACGGCTACTTCCTCTGTTGTTTTACTGACTGACTACTACTTCCTCTGTTGTTTTACTGACTGACTGCTACTTCCTCTGTTGTTTTACTGACTGACTGCTACTTCCTCTGTTGTTTTACTGACTGACTGCTACTTCCTCTGTTGTTTTACTGACTGACTGCTACTTCCTCTGTTGTTTTACTGACTGACTGCTACTTCCTCTGTTGTTTTAGTGACTGACTGCTACTTCCTCTGTTGTTTTACTGACTGACTGCTACTTCCTCTGTTGTTTTACTGACTGACTGCTACTTCCTCTTCCAGTCTAATGTCATCCCTACCATTCACACCCAGTCTAATGTCATCCCTACCATTCACACCCAGTCTAATGTCATCCCTACCATTCACACCCAGTCTAATGTCATCCCTACCATTCACATCCAGTCTAATGTCATCCCTACCATTCACACCCTCTAATCTCATCCCTACCATTCACACCCTCTAATGTCATCCCTACCATTCACACCCTCTGTCATCCCTACCATTCACACCCTCTAATGTCATCCCTACCATTCACACCCAGTCTAATGTCATCCCTACCATTCACACCCAGTCTAATGTCATCCCTACCATTCACACCCAGTCTAATGTCATCCCTACCATTCACACCCTCTAATGTCATCCCTACCATTCACACCCTCTAATGTCATCCCTACCATTCACACCCAGTCTAATGTCATCCCTACCATTCACACCCAGTCTAATGTCATCCCTACCATTCACACCCAGTCTAATGTCATCCCTACCATTCACACCCTCTGTCATCCCTACCATTCACACCCTCTAATGTCATCCCTACCATTCACACCCTCTAATGTCATCCCTACCATTCACACCCTCTGTCATCCCTACCATTCACACCCAGTCTAATGTCATCCCTACCATTCACACCCTCTAATGTCATCCCTACCATTCACACCCTCTAATGTCATCCCTACCATTCACACCCAGTCTGTCATCCCTACCATTCACACCCAGTCTAATGTCATCCCTACCATTCACACCCAGTCTAATGTCATCCCTACCATTCACACCCAGTCTAATGTCATCCCTACCATTCACACCCAGTCTAATGTCATCCCTACCATTCACACCCAGTCTAATGTCATCCCTACCATTCACACCCAGTCTAATGTCATCCCTACCATTCACACCCAGTCTAATGTCATCCCTACCATTCACACCCTCTAATCTCATCCCTACCATTCACACCCTCTAATCTCATCCCTACCATTCACACCCTCTGTCATCCCTACCATTCACACCCAGTCTAATGTCATCCCTACCATTCACACCCAGTCTAATCTCATCCCTACCATTCACACCCTCTAATGTCATCCCTACCATTCACACCCAGTCTAATGTCATCCCTACCATTCACACCCAGTCTAATGTCATCCCTACCATTCACACCCAGTCTAATGTCATCCCTACCATTCACACCCAGTCTAATGTCATCCCTACCATTCACACCCAGTCTAATGTCATCCCATTACCCAGTCATTCATCCCTACCATTCACACCCAGTCTAATGTCATCCCTACCATTCACACCCTCTGTCATCCCTACCATTCACACCCAGTCTAATGTCATCCCTACCATTCACACCCTCTAATGTCATCCCTACCATTCACACCCTCTAATGTCATCCCTACCATTCACACCCAGTCTAATGTCATCCCTACCATTCACATCCAGTCTAATGTCATCCCTACCATTCACACCCAGTCTAATGTCATCCCTACCATTCACACCCAGTCTAATGTCATCCCTACCATTCACACCCT
>NW_025746016.1:135000-142500 GCF_021184085.1 Oncorhynchus gorbuscha | reverse complement strand
AGACACTTGGACATACTGAGAGAGAGAGACACTTGGACATACTAAGAGAGACTGGGACAGAGAGAGAGAGAGAGAGAGAGAGAGAGAGAGAGAGAGAGAGAGAGAGAGAGAGAGAGAGAGAGAGAGAGAGAGAGAGAGACTCTTGGACATACTGAGAGAGTGACTCTGAGAAATACTTTGAGGGAGAGAGAGTGTACCTCACTTGCTTTGGCAATGTTAACAGATGTTTCCCATGCCAATAAAGCCCTTGAATTGAATTGAATTGAGTGTCCTTCCCCTCTGATTGTCCCAGTCACTTGTCCCCCTGAGAGGAGAGAAACAGAGCTGTGGGCTTTGTTTTCACGACATCTAAAGCCCGTCTGCTCTCTGCTGTTTGACTAGCAGCTGCAACACACACACACACTCACACTCCAATAGTCCCTCATTAATCTTCCTTAGACTTCATTAGAGCTGCCTTCCTTCCCTCCCTTCATCCTCTATCTCTTCAATAACCCCTACCTCAACTCACCCCAAACCCCTGTGCCAAGATGATCCCTCTCCTCCAAGATGATCCCTCCCTCTCCTCTCCTCCAAGATGATCCCTCCCTCTCCTCCATGATGATCCCTCTCCTCTCCTCCAAGATGATCCCTCTCCTCTCCTCCAAGATGATCCCTCCCTCTCCTCTCCTCCAAGATGATCCCTCTCCTCTCCTCCAAGATGATCCCTCCCTCTCCTCTCCTCCAAGATGATCCCTCCCTCTCCTCTCCTCCAAGATGATCCCTCCCTGTCCAATCCTCCAAGATGATCCCTCTCCTCTCCTCCAAGATGATCCCTCTCCTCTCCTCCAAGATGATCCCTCTCCTCTCCTCCAAGATGATCCCTCTCCTCTCCTCCAAGATGATCCCTCTCCTCACCTCCAAGATGATCCCTCCCTCTCCTCACCTCCAAGATGATCCCTCCACCTCCTCCAAGATGATCCCTCTCCTCTCCTCCATGATGATCCCTCCCTCTCCTCTCCTCCATGATGATCCCTCACTCTCCTCTCCTCCATGATGATCCCTCACTCTCCTCTCCTCCATGATGATCCCTCCCTCTCCTCCATGATGATCCCTCCCTCTCCTCTCCTCTCCTCTCCTCCAAGATGATCCCTCTCCTCTCCTCCAAGATGATCCCTCTCCTCTCCTCCAAGATGATCCCTCCCTCTCCTCTCCTCCAAGATGATCCCTCCCTCTCCTCTCCTCCAAGATGATCCCTCTCCTCCAAGATGATCCCTCCCTCTCCTCTCCTCCATGATGATCCCTCACTCTCCTCTCCTCCAAGATGATCCCTCCCTCTCCTATCCTCCAAGATGATCCCTCCCTCTCCTCTCCTCCAAGATGATCACTCCCTCTCCTCTCCTCCAAGATGATCCCTCTCCTCTCCTCCATGATGATCCCTCCCTCTCCTCTCCTCCAAGATGATCCCTCTCCTCTCTTCCAAGATGATCCCTCCTCCTCTCCTCCAAGATGATCCCTCTCCTCTCCTTTAAGATGATCCCTCTCCTCTCCTCCAAGATGATCCCTCCCTCTCCTCTCCTCCAAGATGATCCCTCCCTCTCCTCCAAGATGATCCCTCTCTCCTCTCCTCCAAGATGATCCCTCCCTCTCCTCCAAGATGATCCCTCCCTCTCCTCCAAGATGATCCCTCCTCCCTCCTCTCCTCCAAGATGATCCCTCCCTCTCCTCTCCTCCAAGATGATCCCTCCCTCTCCTCACCTCCAAGATGATCCCTCCCTCTCCTCTCCTCCAAGATGATCCCTCCCTCTCCTCTCCTCCAAGATGATCCCTCCCTCTCCTCACCTCCAAGATGATCCCTCCCTCTCCTCTCCTCCAAGATGATCCCTCCCTCTCCTCCAAGATGATCCCTCTCCTCTCCTCCAAGATGATCCCTCTCCTCTCCTCCAAGATGATCCCTCCCTCTCCTCCAAGATGATCCCTCCCTCTCCTCCAAGATGATCCCTCCCTCTCCTCTCCTCCAAGATGATCCCTCCCTCTCCTCTCCTCCAAGATGATCCCTCCCTCTCCTCTCCTCCAAGATGATCCCTCCCTCTCCTCTCCTCCAAGATGATCCCTCCCTCTCCTCACCTCCAAGATGATCCCTCCCTCTCCTCTCCTCCAAGATGATCCCTCCCTCTCCTCCAAGATGATCCCTCTCCTCTCCTCCAAGATGATCCCTCCCTCTCCTCTCCTCCAAGATGATCCCTCCCTCTCCTCCAAGATGATCCCTCTCCTCTCCTCCATGATGATCCCTCCCTCTCCTCTCCTCCATGATGATCCCTCACTCTCCTCTCCTCCATGATGATCCCTCCCTCTCCTCTCCTCCATGATGATCCCTCCCTCTCCTCTCCTCCATGATGATCCCTCCCTCTCCTCTCCTTTCCTCCAAGATGATCCCTCTCCTCTCCTCCAAGATGATCCCTCCCTCCAAGATGATCCCTCCCTCTCCTATCCTCCAAGATGATCCCTCTCCTCTCCTCCAAGATGATCCCTCCCTCTCCTCTCCTCCAAGATGATCCCTCCCTCTCCTCTCCTCCAAGATGATCCCTCTCCTCTCCTCCAAGATGATCCCTCTCCTCTCCTCCAAGATGATCCCTCCCTCTCCTCTCCTCCAAGATGATCCCTCTCCTCTCCTCCAAGATGATCCCTCTCCTCCAAGATGATCCCTCCCTCTCCTCTCCTCCAAGATGATCCCTCCCTCTCCTCCAAGATGATCCCTCCCTCTCCTCCAAGATGATCCCTCCCTCTCCTCTCCTCCAAGATGATCCCTCTCCTCCAAGATGATCCCTCTCCTCCAAGATGATCCCTCTCCTCCAAGATGATCCCTCTCCTCCAAGATGATCCCTCTCCTCTCCTCCATGATGATACCTCCCTCTCCTCTCCTCCAAGATGATCTTCCCTCTCCTCCAAGATGATCCCTCCCTCTCCTCTCCTCCAAGATGATCCCTCCCTCTCCTCCAAGATGATCCCTCCCTCTCCTCCAAGATGATCCCTCTCCTCCAAGATGATCCCTCCCTCTCCTCTCCTCCAAGATGATCCCTCTCCTCCAAGATGATCCCTCTCCTCCAAGATGATCCCTCTCCTCTCCTCTCCTCCATGATGATACCTCCCTCTCCTCTCCTCCAAGATGATCTTCCCTCTCCTCCAAGATGATCCGTCCCTCTCCTCTCCTCCAAGATGATCCCTCCCTCTCCTCTCCTCCAAGATGATCCCTCCCTCTCCTCTCCTCCAAGATGATCCCTCCCTCTCCTCTCCTCCAAGATGATCCCTCTCCTCTCCTCCAAGATGATCCCTCTCCTCTCCTCCATGATGATCCCTCCCTCTCCTCTCCTCCATGATGATCCATCCCTCTCCTCTCCTTTCCTCCATGATGATCCCTCTCCTATCCTCCAAGATGATCCCTCCCTCCAAGATGATCCCTCCCTCTCCTATCCTCCAAGATGATCCCTCCCTCTCCTCTCCTCCAAGATGATCCCTCCCTCTCCTCTCCTCCAAGATGATCCCTCCCTCTCCTCTCCTCCAAGATGATCCCTCCCTCTCCTCTCCTCCAAGATGATCCCTCTCCTCTCCTCTCCTCCAAGATGATCCCTCTCCTCTCCTCCAAGATGATCCCTCCCTCTCCTCTCCTCCAAGATGATCCCTCCCTCTCCTCCAAGATGATCCCTCCCTCTCCTCTCCTCCAAGATGATCCCTCTCCTCTCCTCCAAGATGATCCCTCCCTCTCCTCTCCTCCAAGATGATCCCTCTCCTCTCCTCCAAGATGATCCCTCTCCTCTCCTCCAAGATGATCCCTCTCCTCTCCTCCAAGATGATCCCTCTCCTCTCCTCCAAGATGATCCCTCTCCTCTCCTCCAAGATGATCCCTCCCTCTCCTCTCCTCCAAGATGATCCCTCCCTCTCCTCTCCTCCAAGATGATCCCTCTCCTCTCCTCCAAGATGATCCCTCTCCTCTCCTCCAAGATGATCCCTCCCTCTCCTCCAAGATGATCCCTCCCTCTCCTCCAAGATGATCCCTCTCCTCTCCTCCAAGATGATCCCTCTCCTCTCCTCCAAGATGATCCCTCTCCTCTCCTCCAAGATGATCCCTCTCCTCTCCTCCATGACGATACCTCCGCCTCCAGTCCTCCCTGAGCTCCTGTACTCCACAACCCCTCCTCTCTTTCATGATTAGATGTTCCACCTCTCTCTCTGTTCTTACCTTCATCTCCTCAATGTGAGCAGATTGTCTTGCTCAAAAGGCACCATTCATTTCTCTTTACTTCTTGCAATGGATTCAATGTCAGTGGATGGGCTCTACTACACAGCTTGTTGTCCACAGCGCCCTCTGGTGGGTGATTGTTATAACGAGCCAATGCTACTCTATGGTGCAGCATTGTTTGTGTGTTCTCTATAGAGCAGCCCTTGGTAGTATCCTGAGTGTTGTTTGACAGAAGACTCCGTAGCGCCCCCTGGTGGGTGATTGTTATCACGAGCCAATGCTACTCTATGGTGCAGCATTGTTTGTGTGTTCTCTATAGAGCAGCCCTTCGTAGTATCCTGAGTGTTGTTTGACAGACTCCACAGCGCCCCCTGGTGGGTGATTGTTATAACGAGCCAACACTACTCTATGGTGCAGCATTGTTTGTGTGTTCTCTATAGAGCAGCCCTTGGTAGTATCCTGAGTGTTGTTTGACAGAAGACTCCACAGCGCCCCCTGGTGGGTGATTGTTATAACGAGCCAATGCTACTCTATGGTGCAGCATTGTTTGTGTGTTCTCTATAGAGCAGCCCTTCGTAGTATCCTGAGTGTTGTTTGACAGAAGACTCCACAGCGCCCCCTGGTGGGTGATTGTTATAACGAGCCAATGCTACTCTATGGTGCAGCATTGTTTGTGTGTTCTCTATAGAGCAGCCCTTCGTAGTATCCTGAGTGTTGTTTGACAGACTCCACAGCGCCCCCTGGTGGGTGATTGTTATAACGAGCCAACACTACTCTATGGTGCAGCATTGTTTGTGTGTTCTCTATGCACGTCTATAGAGAAGCCCTTGGTAGTAACCTGAGTGTTGTTTGACAGCTGGCTCCACAGCGCCCCCTGGTGGGTGATTGTTATAACGAGCCAACGCTACTCTATGGTGCAGCATTGTTTGTGTGTTCTCTATAGAGCAGCCCTTGGTAGTATCCTGAGTGTTGTTTGACAGAAGACTCCGTAGCGCCCTCTGGTGGGTGATTGCTATCACGAGCCAACACTACTCTATGGTGCAGCATTGTTTGTGTGTTCTCTATAGAGCAGCCCTTCGTAGTATCCTGAGTGTTGTTTGACAGACTCCACAGCGCCCCCTGGTGGGTGATTGTTATAACGAGCCAATGCTACTCTATGGTGCAGCATTGTTTGTGTGTTCTCTATAGAGCAGCCCTTGGTAGTATCCTGAGTGTTGTTTGACAGAAGACTCCGTAGCGCCCTCTGGTGGGTGATTGTTATAACGAGCCAATGCTACTCTATGGTGCAGCATTGTTTGTGTGTTCTCTATAGAGCAGCCCTTCGTAGTATCCTGAGTGTTGTTTGACAGACTCCACAGCGCCCCCTGGTGGGTGATTGTTATAACGAGCCAATGCTACTCTATGGTGCAGCATTGTTTGTGTGTTCTCTATAGAGCAGCCCTTGGTAGTATCCTGAGTGTTGTTTGACAGAAGACTCCGTAGCGCCCTCTGGTGGGTGATTGCTATCACGAGCCAACACTACTCTATGGTGCAGCATTGTTTGTGTGTTCTCTATAGAGCAGCCCTTGGTAGTATCCTGAGTGTTGTTTGACAGAAGACTCCGTAGCGCCCTCTGGTGGGTGATTGCTATCACGAGCTAACACTACTCTATGGTGCAGCATTGTTTGTGTGTTCTCTATAGAGCAGCCCTTGGTAGTATCCTGAGTGTTGTTTGACAGAAGACTCCGTAGCGCCCTCTGGTGGGTGATTGCTATCACGAGCCAACACTACTCTATGGTGCAGCATTGTTTGTGTGTTCTCTATAGAGCAGCCCTTGGTAGTATCCTGAGTGTTGTTTGACAGAAGACTCCGTAGCGCCCTCTGTGGGTGATTGCTATCACGAGCCAACACTACTCTATGGGTGATTGCAGCACACTACTCTATGGTGCAGCATTGTTTGTGTGTTCTCTATAGAGCAGCCCTTGGTAGTATCCTGAGTGTTGTTTGACAGAAGACTCCGTAGCGCCCTCTGGTGGGTGATTGCTATCACGAGCTAACACTACTCTATGGTGCAGCATTGTTTGTGTGTTCTCTATGCAGGTCTATAGAGAAGCCCTTGGTAGTAACCTGAGTGTTGTTTGACAGCTGACTCCACAGCGCCCCCTGGTGGGTAATTATGATAATGAGACATTACTCTTCTATAGAGCTGTCCCTGGTAGTAACCTGTGTGTCTCTCTTTTCCAGTTTCTAGGTCTGGTGGAGAACCAGAGTGACCGGTGCCTGGGGAACCATAGTAACCTGAGTGTTCTGTGTTCTAGGTCAGCAGGTTCTCGGTCTGGTGGAGAACCAGAGTGACTGGTACCTGGGGAACCTGTGGAAGAATCACCGGCCCTGGCCCGCCCTGGAGAGGGGCTTCAATACAGGTGAGAGACACAGAGAGGGGCACAGTCTGTGATAATGACTAACTTTATTCACAGTGATAATGACTAACCTTGTTCACAATGATAATGACTAACTTTATTCACAGTGATAATGACTAACTGTATTCACAGTGATAATGATTAACTTTATTCACAATGATAATGGCCATTTTATTCACAGTGATAATGACTAACTGTATTCACAGTGATAATGACAAATTTTATTCGCAATGATAATGACACACTTTATTCACAATGATAATGACCATTTTATTCACAATGATCATGTCTAACTTTATTCACAATGATGATCATCAACTTTATTCGCAGTGATAATGACTAACTTTATTCACAGTGATAATGACTAACTTTATTCACAATGATAACGGCAAACTTTATTCACAACGATAATGACAATGACTAACTTTTTCACAATGATAATGGCTACCCTAACGTTATTCACAATGATAATGTCCTACTTTATTCACAACGATAATGACTAACTTTATTCACAATGATAATGACCAACTTTATTCACAATCACAATGATAATGACTAACTTTATTCACAATGATACTGCTAACTGTATTCACAATGATAATGACCAACTTCTGCCTGAGCTGCTTGGGGACAGAGACAGAGTGAATAATATCTTGGACTGGAACAAACTGCCTCCTCTCTTCTTGGGGACAGAGACAGAGTGAATAATGTCTTGGACTGGAACAAACTGCCTCCTCTCTTCTTGGGGACAGAGACAGAGTGAATAATGTCTTGGACAAACTGCCTCCTCTCTTCTTGGGGACAGAGACAGAGTGAATCATGTCTTGGACTGGAACAAACTGCCTCCTCTCTTCTTGGGGACAGAGACAGAGTGAATAATGTCTTGGA